>NC_088412.1:48673231-48875731 GCF_034236695.1 Oncorhynchus nerka | reverse complement strand
GGATAGAATAAACCATCCTAACATTCTATAAAGTTGGATCCAAACACAATTCATATCCTAGTTAAGTTGATGAACACTTACAAGTGGGCCTTGCAGACCGACGTCACCGGGACCTCCGGGTAAGCCTGGATACCCCTTGGACCAAAAGAGAAACCACAATAAAGGACAGACAATTAGAGAGAAAAGTGAAGTACGGTTGAAGTCGGAAGTTTACACACACTTAAGTTGGAGTCATTAAAACTCGTTTTCAACCACTACACAAATTTCTTGTTAACAAACTATAGTTTTGGCAAGTCGGTTAGGACATCTACTTTGTGCATGACACAAGTAATTTTCCCAACAATTGTTTACAGACAGATTATTTCACTTATAACTCATTGTATCACAATTTCAGTGGGTCAGAAGTTTAAACACACTAAGTTGACTGTGCCTTTAAACAGCTTGGAAAATTCCAGAAAATGATGTCAAGGCTTTAGAAGCTTCTGATAGACTAATTGACATAATTTGAGTCAATTGGAGGTGTACCTGTGGATGTATTTCAAGGCCTACCTTCAAACTCAATGCCTCTTTGCTTGACATCATGGGAAAATCAAAAGAAATCAGCCAAGACCTCAGAAAAAATTGTAGACCTCTACAAGTCTGGTTCATCCTTGGGAGCAATTTCCAAACGCCTGAAGTTACCATGTTCATCTGTACAAACAATAGTACGCAATTATAAACACCATGGGACCACACAGCCGTCATACCTCTCAGGAAGGAGACGCATTCTGTCTCCAAGAGATGAAAGTACTTTGGTGCAAAAAGTGCAAATCATTCCCAGAACAACAGCAAAGGACCTTGTGAAGATGCTGGAGGAAACAGGTACAAAAGTATCTATATCCACAATAAAACGAGTCCTATATCGACATAACCTGAGAGGCCGCTCATAAAAATAAAAAAAAAGCCAGACTACAGTTTGCAACTGCACATGGGGACAAAGATCGTACTTTTTGGAGAAATGCCCCCTGTTCTGATGAAACAAAAATAGAACTGTTTGGCCATAATGACCATCGTTATGTTAGGAGGAAAAAGGGGGAGGCTTGCAAGCAGAAGAACACCATCCAAACCGTGAAGCACGGGGGTGGCAGCATCATGTTGTGGGGGGGCTTTGCTGCAGGAGGGACAGGTGCACTTCACAAAATAAATGGCATCATGAGGGAGGAAAATTACGTGGATATATTGAAGCAACATCTCAAGACATCATCCAGGAAGTTGAAGCTTGGTCGCAAATGGGTCCTCCAAGTGGACAATGAACCCAAGCATACTTCCAAAGTTGTGGAAAAATTATTTAAGGACAACAAAGTCAAGGTATTGGAGTAGCCATCACAAAGCCCTGGCCTCAACCCTATAGAACATTTGTGGGCAGAACTGAAAAAGCGTGTGTGAGCAAGGAGGCCTAAAAACCTGACTCTGTTACACCAGCTCTGTCAGGAGGAATGGGCCAAAATTCACCCAACTTATTGTGGGAAGCTTCTGGAAGGCTACCTGAAACGTTTGACCCAAGTTAAACCATTTAAAGGCAATGCTACCAAATACTAATTGAGTGTATGTAAACTTCTGACCCACTGAGAATGTGACGAAAGAAATAAAAACTGAAACTCTCTACTATTATTCTGACATTTCACATTCTTAAAATAAAGTGGTGATCCCAACTGACCTAAGACAGGGAATTTGTACTAGGATTAAATGTCAGGAATTGTGAAAAACTGAGTTTAAATGTATTTGGCTAAGGTGTATGTAAACTTCTGACTTCAACTGTACGTGCAGAAATACATATGCAAATGAAAGATGTTAATTCTAGTGGACTGTAATTTTTCCTTGATTTATTGAGAAGCGTCTCCCCTTCAGCTCAAACTAAGGCCAGAGAGCGTCACAACAAGAGAAAAGAACACGACCACGACTTCTGGTCCGTACAGGGAGCAGTGTGTGTCCAACGTTGTACAGAAGTATGGCAACAGTCAACTAACGGAGAATTGCTGAGCTCAGCAAGAAAATCTTTAAAGAGAAACTCCCATCTTCTCAAAACAAAACAACGTTAGAAAAGGAGGTTGACATCAACACTGAATTATTCCCGAAGCCCTTGACTTTGTGGTTCTGCTCCTCTGACGTGTGGCTGTGTGACAGGACAGGAAGATTTGGCCAGGGCCACCATCACTTATCCAACAGACAGCCAGCCAGCCAGCCAGGGAGCACAGGAAAGGGGGCCAAACCCACAAACCTGGACCTGTCTGTCTACCTGTCCACCACAGGCTGTAGGCCAGCTAGGGACATGACATGGGGCCAGCCTCTCTCTCTGTCTCTTTTACCAGACATACACAACAGAACAGTACAGCACTCAAAGAGCTCAGCTACACTACAGCGTTCACAGACAGACAGGACAAAATCAAAGGGAGACAGAGACACAGGTCACAGACGGAGAAGAGAATTCACAGACAGAGAGCTACAGGTCGGAGCGACAGAAGAGAAGATCATTCACAGAGCCCCCCAGGGGAAGAGCTGGAACACAGCATTCATACTAACAATATACAGGACTGACTAACAACCTGGAGGCTCCAATTGAGTGATTCCTCACGAAACCAGGACAAAAAAAGACAAAGCTTTTGGGGATTGTCACAACATTTTATCAAGGAAATGATCCTTTGGAGGAAGGATTGTTGACACATATTTGAAATTTGTATTTAAAAACATTGAGAAAGAATTGATCAGACTCTGCATATATGTAACATTTTGGCCTTTTACTCAGGCTTCCTTTGAAGACACCATCTTGATTCATCTGTAGGTGCTACAAAACAATGTAACATTTTGGCCTTTTACTCAGGCCTCCTTTGAAGACACCATCTTGATTGATCTGTAGGTGCTACAAAACAATGTAACATTTTGGCCTTTTACTCAGGCCTCCTTTGAAGACACCATCTTGATTCATCTGTAGGTGCTACAAAACAATGTAACATTTTGGCCTTTTACTCAGGCCTCCTTTGAAGACACCATCTTGATTCATCTGTAGGTGCTACAAAACAATGTAACATTTTGGCCTTTTACTCAGGCCTCCTTTGAAGACACCATCTTGATTCATCTGTAGGTGCTACAAAACAATGTAACATTTTGGCCTTTTACTCAGGCCTCCTTTGAAGACACCATCTTGATTCATCTGTAGGTGCTACAAAACAATGTAACATTTTGGCCTTTTACTCAGGCCTCCTTTAAAGACACCATCTTGATTCATCTGTAGGTGCTACAAAACAATGTAACATTTTGGCCTTTTACTCAGGCCTCCTTTGAAGACACCATCTTGATTCATCTGTAGGTGCTACAAAACAATGTAACATTTTGGCCTTTTACTCAGGCCTCCTTTGAAGACACCATCTTGATTCATCTGTAGGTGCTACAAAACAATGTAACATTTTGGCCTTTTACTCAGGCCTCCTTTGAAGACACCATCTTGATTCATCTGTAGGTGCTACAAAACAATGTAACATTTTGGCCTTTTACTCAGGCCTCCTTTGAAGACACCATCTTGATTCATCTGTAGGTGCTACAAAACAATGTAACATTTTGGCCTTTTACTCAGGCCTCCTTTGAAGACACCATCTTGATTCATCTGTAGGTGCTACAAAACAATGTAACATTTTGGCCTTTTACTCAGGCCTCCTTTAAAGACACCATCTTGATTCATCTGTAGGTGCTACAAAACAACAATTGGTGTCAAATTAAGCATTACGGTTGGCCTTGTAATATGTAGTATTTTGATTTCCATTTAAAAAAAAAAAATCTAGTAATTTCTGAACATTGAAAAATATAAACATGAATATTGAAAAAAAAAAAAAAAGATTGTTGATTTGGCAAATTGTTCAACATTATATACTCTAGGGGAATGTCAACGTTCCAGTTGCAAGCATTCTAGTAATTTGCAGGATGTACAATGATACAAGTGAAAGGAGAGCCGCGTAATTGTTTACATTTCCTCCAATGCCAATTGCTCTGTATAAAATTGGCCATAACTTTAAAACTAGCAGAGAACCTACTCTGGTACTTTGATATGCTCAAATAGTATATTATGTTCAACATTAATATTGAGAAATTAGATAAATGAAATTGTTATTTTTTTCAATAGTTATGTTCATATATTTCAATATGCATATTCATTCAAGGTTTTTCTTTATTTTTTTGTAGAATATTAGTGAAGACATCAAAACTATGAAATAACACATATGGAATCATGTAGTAACCAAAAAAAGTGTTAAACAAATTTTAGATTCCTCAAAGTAGCCACCCTTTGCCTTGATGACAGCTTTGCACACTCTAAGGCACTGCATCTCTGTGCAAGAGGTGTCATTGCAGTCCCTGGTTTGTGAATCCAGGCTGGATCACATCCGGCCGTGATTGGGAGTCCCATAGGGCGATGCACAATTGGCCCAGCGTCATCCAGGGTAGGCCGTCATTGTAATTAAGAATGTTCTTATCTGACTTGCCTAGTTAAATCAAAGGTTCAAACATTTTTTTAGCTCAACCAGCTTCACTTGGAATGCTTTTCCAACAGTCTTGAAGGAGTTCCCACATACACTGAGCACTTGTTGGCTGCTTTTCCTTCAGTCTGCGGTCCATCTCATCCCATACCATCTCAATTGGATTGAGGTCAAGTGAAAGTGGAGGCCAGGTCATCTGATGCAGTACTCCATCACTCTCCTTCTTGGTCAAATAGCCTGGAGGTGTGTTGGGTCATTGTTCTGTTGAAAAACAAATGATAGTCCCACTAAACGCAAACCAGATTTGATGGCGTATCGCTGCAGAATGCTGTGGTCGCCATGCTGGTTAAGTGTACATTGAATTCTAAATAAATCACTGACAGTTTCACCAGCAAAGTACCCCGACACCCGCACACCTCCTCCTCCATGCTTCAAGGTGGGAACCACACATGTGGAGATCATCCATTCACCTACGCTGCGTCTCACAAAGACACGGCGGTTGGAACCAAAAATCTCAAATTTGGACTCATCAGTCAAAGGACAGATTTCCACCGGTCTAATGTCCATGTTTCTTGGCCCAAGCAAGTCTCTTCTTCTTATTGGTGTCCTATAGTAGTGTTTTCTTTGCAGCAATTCGACCATGAAGGCCTGATTAATGCAGTCTCCTCTGAACAGTTGATGTTGAGATGTGTCTGTTACTTGAACTCTGTGAAGCATTTTTTGGGGCTGCAATTTCTGAGGCTGGTAACTAATGAATTGTCCTCTGCAGCAGAGATAACTCTGGGTCTTCCTTTCCTGTGGCGGTCCTCATCAGAGCGCATTTCATTATACTGCTTGATGTTTCTTGCAACTGCACTTGAAGAAACTTTCAAAGTTCATGACATTTTCTGGATTGACTGACCTTCATGTCAGTAAGTAAGTAAGGATGGACTGTCATTTCTCTTTGCTCAAATGCATTAAGAAGGAAATAAAAATTCCACAAATGAACTTTTAACAAGGCTGTTAATTGAAAGGCATTCCAGGTGACTACCTCATTAAGCTGGTTGAGAGAATGGCAAGAGTGTGCAAAGCTGTCATCAAGGCAAAGGGTGGCTATATATATTTTGATTTGTTTTACACTTTTTTGGTTACTACATGATTTTCATAAATGCGATTTCATAGTTTTGATGTGTTCACTATTATTCTACAATGTAGAAAATAGTAAAAAATAAAGAAAAACACTTTAATTAGTAGGCGTGTACAAACGTTTGACTGGTACTGTGTGTGTATACATAAAAAAATATATAAATCAAAATACTACTCATATAACAGAGCAAGCGGTAGACCTTCATATGACAGACATTTTTGCTTTGTAGCACCTATGGATTAAACATTATATTGGCCTGGGTAAGGCCTTTGTAGCACCTATGGATTAAACATTATATTGGCCTGGGTAAGGTCTTTGTAGCACCTATGGATTAAACATTATATTGGCCTGGGTAAGGCCAAAATGTCATAAATATGCCCACTTTGGTTCATTATTCATCATACTTTTAATTACAAATATATGTCAACAATCCTTCCTCCCAAATGGCAATTCTATAGTTTAAATTTCGTGAATATCCCCCAAATCATGCTTTTTCAGTGTCCTGGTTTGGTGAGGAATCACTCAAAGACAGTATACGGAACACTAAGACAGCTACTCAGGCCTGAAAGCCAAAGATATGAAATAGCATTCCTACTCAGAGATGGACCACAACTACATCATTCACAGACATGCAATGCCACTAGCGCAACAGACACCCTCGCTAAGTGGTGTATACGTAGACGTTCTGTACCTACCCCGGACCCCTTCTCGCCAGGAGGACCCAATGGACCTGCAGGACCACGACCTCCCTGAGAAACAGAAGACACAGGAAAGGAGAGGGATCATTAATCCCTGAACCAACCTCAACGGGGCGGTAGGTAGTTCAGCGGTTCGAGCGTTAGGCCAGTAGCCGAAGTTCGAATCCCTGAGCCGACAAGGTAAAAAGGTATGTTGACGTGTCCATGAGCAAGGCACTTAACACTAACTGCGCCAGGGTCACCGTTGATCTTTTTTTAAATGATTATTTAACTAGACAAGTCAGTTATGAACAAATTCTTATTTACAATGACTGCCTAGGAACAGTGGGTTAACTGCCTTGTTCAGGGGCAGAAGGACAGATTTTTACCTTGTCAGCTCGGGGATTGACGATCTAGCAACCTTTCGCTTACTGGCCAAACACTCTAACCACTAGGCTATCTGCCGCCCCAATAGCAGACCCAGGCTGTGACCCCACTCTCAGGGAGTTGGGAAATGAAAAAAAAAAACATTTATAACTCAGACAAGTATAAATATTATTATTATTAACCTTCATACATCAAACCATCAAACCCCACCACCTACCGCTGCACTTAGAGCTCTTAAACCCAGGCCTTGAATCGATGAGTAAACTCCACCCAAAAACGATATTTTGGTATTTATTTCATTAGTCCATTCTTGACATAGACCAAAAATGTTTTGCTTGTCAGCAATCAAGTTTTGAGGCTATGCAACGTTCAAAATACTTTCCGTTTGCATTATATGATGGTGCATTTCTGCATCATATGATCAA
Source organism: Oncorhynchus nerka (assembly GCF_034236695.1). Lineage (NCBI taxonomy): Eukaryota > Metazoa > Chordata > Actinopteri > Salmoniformes > Salmonidae > Oncorhynchus > Oncorhynchus nerka. The sequence goes on along the minus strand of NC_088412.1, from coordinate 48,868,614 downwards.
ACAGAGAGGGATACTACAGTAAGTTAGCTAGCTGGTTATGCCAGAGAGGGATACTACAGTAAGTTAGCTAGCTGGTTATGCCAGAGAGGGATACTACAGTAAGTTAGCTAGCTGGTTATGCCAGAGAGGGATACTACAGTAAGTTAGCTAGCTGGTTATGCCAGAGAGGGATACTACAGTAAGTTAGCTAGCTGGTTATGCCAGAGAGGGATATTACAGTAAGTTAGCTAGCTGGTTATGCCAGAGAGGGATACTACAGTAAGTTAGCTAGCTGGTTATGCCAGAGAGGGATACTACAGTAAGTTAGCTAGCTGGTTATGCCAGAGAGGGATACTACAGTAAGTTAGCTAGCTGGTTATGCCAGAGAGGGATACTACAGTAAGTTAGCTAGCTGGTTATGCCAGAGAGGGATACTACAGTAAGTTAGCTAGCTGGTTATGCCAGAGAGGGTAACTACAGTAAGTTAGCTAGCTGGTCATGCCAGAGAGGGATACTACAGTAAGTTAGCTAGCTGGTTATGCCAGAGAGGGATACTACAGTAAGTTAGCTAGCTGGTCATGCCAGAGAGGGATATTACAGTAAGTTAGCTAGCTGGTCATGCCAGAGAGGGATACTACAGTAAGTTAGCTAGCTGGTTATGCCAGAGAGGGATACTACAGTAACTTAGCTAGCTGGTCATGCTAGAGAGGGATACTACAGTAAGTTAGCTAGCTGGTTATGCCAGAGAGGGATACTACAGTAAGTTAGCTAGCTGGTTATGCCAGAGAGGGATACTACAGTAAGTTAGCTAGCTGGTCATGCCAGAGAGGGATACTACAGTAAGTTAGCTAGCTGGTCATGCCAGAGAGGGATACTACAGTAAGTTAGCTAGCTGGTTATGCCAGAGAGGGATACTACAGTAAGTTAGCTAGCTGGTCATGCCAGAGAGGGATACTACAGTAAGTTAGCTAGCTGGTCATGCCAGAGAGGGATACTACAGTAAATTAGCTAGCTGGTTATGCCAGAGAGGGATATTACAGTAAGTTAGCTAGCTGGTCATGCCAGAGAGGGATACTACAGTAAATTAGCTAGCTGGTTATACCAGAGAGGGATACTACAGTAAGTTAGCTAGCTGGTCATGCCAGAGAGGGATATTACAGTAAGTTAGCTAGCTGGTTATGCCAGAGAGGGATATTACAGTAAGTTAGCTAGCTGGTTATGCCAGAGAGGGATATTACAGTAAGTTAGCTAGCTGGTTATGCCAGAGAGGGATATTACAGTAAGTTAGCTAGCTGGTTATGCCAGAGAGGGATACTACAGTAAGTTAGCTAGCTGGTTATGCCTATCCAACTCTGGAACTGTGCCAAGGTACGCTTTTGCTTTTATAAATGTATTGCTAAACAGCTTTCTGACTGTAGACTGTACTGCATGATTGTAGCTGGTTTACTAACGCATTAGTTCTAGTAGCTACAGTATGCTGACTATGAGGTGACATGAAAACAAAATCATCCTCTCTCATCTTAAACGGCACCGACCACCACTGGTTTTCAGCACAGGAACTAGTTGGGGAAACAGCCTCCAGGGTGTCTCTCTCGTCATACAGCATCATCACTTATGACCCAGCCCTGTGTGTGTAGTGTGTGTGTGAGTGTGTGTGTGCACGTTTGCTTGCTTTGCAACAAAGTGGAAAAGACCACTTTACATTGCAAGTTATATTTCAATGTGTGACATTGACATGGCTGGTTTACTGAAATCTACATTTGACATTTGAGTCATTTAGCAGACGCTTTAATCCAGAGCGATTTATAGTTAGTGCCTAGTTCATCTTAAAATAGCTAGGTGGGACAAACACATACTGTATCACAGACATAGCTACTTTATTTCAGAAAAAAAATATTTCTATCAGTAGAGTTGGAACTAGAAAGTGTGTGTGGGGGGGGGGGGGTTAAGTGCAAGTGCCAGTTCAGGTTATTTATCTATTTTCTTTTTGCCAAGAGACTAGAGGTGGCTCGGGTTGGGGGTGTAGGGTTTGAACATAGCCTGAAGGCAGGGAAGGGCAGTTCCTCTTTCTGTTCCGTAGGTAAGCACCATGGTCTTGTAGTGGATACGAGCTTCGGCTGGAAGCCAGTGGAGTGTGCGGAGGAGCAGGGTGACATGAGAGAACTTGGGAAGCTTGAAATCTAGACAGTAGGAACACAGCAATGTACTTTGACAGCCTAATGGCCCTAAAAAAAAACATGCTACCTTTTCACCGGCTTCTCCTACTCCCCCTGGCATCCCGATCAGGCCCGCTGGACCCTGCAAAGGAGAGAGAGAGAGAGAGAGAGAGAGAGAGAGAGAGAGATCAATAGTATACAAACATCTGGGTAAAGTATGTCTATTAGAGGAGACATGATCCCCACCCATCAGTATGTTCATAGAGGTCATAGATAACTATGTAATGGTGATGTAAGGATGGGGTAAGAACTGCAATCACATGCTTGTAAAAGGAAACTACATGAAGGAACCAGGGAAAATCCCTCAATTTGAGCACATGAAACTGAACAAATGTAATTAATTAGTGTATGCAATGTTTTATGTTGTTAAAAAGTAATGAGGCAATGCAAATCATGTCAAATGCTAATTTGGTGTTGTATGAACAAAGCAATAAAAACAGACATTCTTTTCACAGTATTCACAAGCCATATTCCTAGGCTACACACTGCTGTGGATAAAGAAATGAGAGGCATATACACTACGTGACCAAACGTATATGGACACCTGCTCATTGAAAAATCTCATTCCAAAAGCATGGGCATCAATATGGAGTTAAGCCCATCTTTGTTGCTATTTCAACCTCCACACTTCTGGGAAGGCTTTCCACTAGATGTTGGAACATTGCTGCGGGGGCTTGCTTCCTTTCAGCCACACGAGCATTAGTGAGGTCGAGCACTGATGTTGGCCGATTAGGCCCGGCTCACAGTCGGCATTCCAATTCACACCAAAGGTGTTCAGTGGGGTTGAGGTCAGGGCTCTGTGCAGGCCGGTCACGTTCTTCCACACCAATCTCGACTAACCATTTTTGTATGGACTTCGCTTTATGCACGGGGGCATTGTCATGCTGAAACAGGAAAGGGCCTTCCCAAAACTGTTGCCACAAAGTTGGAAGCACAGAATTGTCTCGAATGCCATTGTATGATGTAGCCCCAGACCATTATTCCTCCTCCACCAAACTTTACAGTTGGCACTATGCATTGGGGCAGGTAGCGTTCTCCTGGCATCCACCAAACCCAGATTCGTCCGTCGGACTGCCAGATGGTGAAGCGTGATTCATCACTCTAGAGAACGCGTTTCCACTGCTCCAGAATCATCCGTCAGACTGACAGATGGTGAAAAGTGATTCATCATCCCAGAGAACGCGTTTCCACTGCTCTAGAATCATCCGTCAGACTGACAGATGGTGAAAAGTGATTCATCATCCCAGAGAACGCGTTTCCACTGCTCCAGAGTCTAATGGCGGCGAGCTTTACACCACTCCAGCTGACGCTTGGCATTGAGCATGGTGATCTTAGGGCCGTAAACGCAATATGCTCCCGCAATAATATACCACGTACACCATATACAGTTGAAGTCGGAAGTTTTCATACACCTTAGCCAAATACATTTAAACTCAGTTTCACAATTTCTGACATTTAATCCTAGTACAAATTTCCTGTCTTAGGTCAGTTAGGATCACCACTTTATTTTAAGAATGTGAAATGTCAGAATAATAGTAGAGAGAACGATTTATTTCAGCTTTTATTTATTTTATGACATTCCCAGTGGGTCAGAAGCTTACATACACTCAATTAGTATTTGATAGCATTGCCTTTAAATTGTTTAACTTGGGTCAAATATTTCAGGTAGCCTTCCACAATCTTCCCACAATAAATTGGGTGAATTTTGGCCCATTCCTCCTGATAGAGCTTGTGTAACGGAGTCAGGTTTGCAGGCCTCCTTGCTCACACACGCTTCTTCAGTTCTGTCCACAAATTTTCTATAGAATTGAGGTCAGGGCTTTGTGATGGCCACTCCAATACCTTGACTTTGTTGTCCTTAAGCCATTTTACCACAACTTTGGAAATATGCTTGGGGTCATTGTCCATTTGGAAGACCCATTTGTGACCAAGCTTCAACTTCCTGGATGATGTCTTGAGATGTTGCTTCAATATATCCACATAATTTTCCTACCTTGTGATGCCATCTATTTTGTGAAGTGCACCAGTCCCTCCTGCAGCAAAGCACCTCCACAACATGATGCTGCCACCCCTGTGCTTCACGGTTTGGATGGTGTTCTTCTGCTTGCAAGCCTCCCCCTTTTTCCTCCAAACATAACAATGGTCATTATGGCCAAACAGTTCTATTTTTGTTTCATCAGACCAGAGGACATTTCTCCAAAAAGTACAATCTTTGTCCCCATGTGCAGTTGCTAACCATAGTCTGGCTTTTTATGGTGGTTTTCTTCCTTGCTGAGCTGCCTTTCAGGTTAAGTTGATATAGGACTCGTTTTACTGTGTATATAGATACTTTTGTCCCTGTTTCCTCCAACATCTTCACAAGGTCCTTTGCTGTTGTTCTGGGATTGATTTGCACTTTTCGTACCAAAGTACTTTCATCTTTAGGAGACAGAATGCGTCTCCTTCCTGAGTGGTATGATGGCTATACTTGCGTACTATTGTTTGTACTGATGACCGTGGTACCTTCAGGCATTTGGAAATTGCTCCCAAGGATGAACCAGACTTGTGGAGGTCTACAATTTCTGAGTTCTTGGCTGATTTATTTTGATTTTCCCATGATGTCAAGCAAAGAGGTACTGAGTTTGAAGGTAGGCCTTGAAATACATCCACAGGTACACCTCCAATTGACTCAAATGATGTCAATTAGCCTATCAGAAGCTTCTAAAGCCATGACATCATTTTCTGGAATTTTCCAAACTGTTTAAAGGCATAGTCAACTTGGTGTATGTAAACTTCTGACCCACTGGAATTGTGATACAGTGAATTGTAAGTGAAATAATCTGTCTGTAAACAATTATTGGAAAAATGTACTTGTGTCATGCACAATGTAGACGTCGTAAAACGCTAGCCAAAACCATAGTTTGATAACAAGACATTTGTGGAGTGGTTGAAAAACGAGTTTTAATGACTCCAACTTAAGTGTATGTAAAACTTCCGACTTCAACTGTATACCAGGAGCTGTGCCAGGCCCGCCACGTCTGTTGACTCATCCAGCTGTAATGCATAGAATTCACTGGCTTGTATGCGAAGCAGTAATTGTTTCAAAACATCTCCTGCCATGTCACTGATGCGTTGTGAAATTGTCTGTATAGGTTTTTTTTGGCCTTTTCCCCCAACAATGTCCCAGCCATATCTGTGGCAGCAGGAATAATGAAGTCCTCCACAATAGTATATGTCTTGCCTGTCCTAGCCACTCGGTAGCTCACCATAAAAGATGCTTCTAGCCCCTTCTTATTAATGGTATCTGTTGATTTTATATATGTCTACCTACTCAAAGTTTATCTTAATTCTCGCTCAAAAAACTCCTGTGGCTTATTTTTCAAATGGGCTTGTTTTGTTTCTAAATGTCTGTGCAAGAGTGCAAGAGTGAAGGTTTCATCGAGTTGTGAGATAGTACTTTTACACAGATAACGCACTGTGACTGGGGAAAGGCACTACTCCCAATGTAAGTGAACCCCAAATCAATGTAGTTCTCATTATATTTACGCCTCTTCGATGGTCCAACATCCCTGTCTGTTGTTCGTTGCTTTCCCGGGCTGCATCAGATTCACAACTGTCAGTGTCCATGCTAGCTGGGCTAACAACAAATGTAGAATTGCTGATGCTAGCATTGGATGTGCTCATGGAAGCAGAACAACTTGTGTGGTGTGCAGGTGTAGTACTGCTGGAAGTAGCAGTACTACCAGTAGGTATGTGCCTCTATGGACGCCGGGTTTTTACTAAATTGACTGTTTGAAAATGTGAAGACAATTATCATTATTATTCTTTATGTGAATCACATTTTTATTTGGCGTACCCCCGACGGCATTGCGCATACCCCTGGAATGGCCATTCCTCGGCATCTGGTCAAGTTTCCTGCGATCCAGTACCTATATACTCAGGGCGGTGTCTGAGGAAGGCCCAAAAAATGGTCAGAGACTCCAGTCACCCATGTCATAGACCGTTTTCTCTGCTACCGTACGGCAAGCGGTACCGGAGCACCAAGTCTAGGATCAAAAGGCTCCTTAACAGCTTTTACCCCCAAGCCATAAGACAGCTGAACAGCTAATCAAATGGCCACCCAGACTATTTACATTGACACCCCTGCCCTTGGTTTTTACACGACTGCTACTCGCTGTGTGTTATCTTGCATAGTCACTTTACCCCTACCTACATGTACAAATGACCTCGACTAACCCCGCACATTGACTCAGTACCGGTAGCCCCTGTGGTTATTTTATTGTGTTACTTTAAATGTTTCACTTTAGTTTATTTAGTAAATATTTTCTTAACTCTATTTCTTGAACTGCATTGTGGGTTAAGGGCTTGTAAGTAAGCAGTTCCCGGTAAGGTGAACTACACCTCTTGTATTCGGCACATGTGACAAATCAAAAGTGATTTGATTTTGATTCAACCTGGGCTGATTCTACACTGTGTTCTGCCAACCAGCCCTTTGTAGTAGGCCTACAGCAGCAGTTCTACTCTCACTAGAAGAGTGTTGCCACATCCTACTGTCCTGCGCCTACTGTCCTGGCTAACAAAGAGAATGCGGGCTGATGTAAACATGAGAATGAAGGGCTAGATAAAGGGCTGAGGTTTGGCCCAGCGCCAGTGTCGACGGTAAGGAGAGGAGTGGATAGTAGACGAGAGGAGCAACGTCTCTTGCCCCAGTGAATCCTGAAAGGCTGGTGAAAACGTCCCCAGTCTGGCCGACCGCTAAACCCAGTGTGGTCACTGTGGTTGTCTTACTATGTACGAGGCAAATATGTATGACCAAAATGTCATTGTTGCACAAGAGACGTACCGTACTTCCACGTGAGTTTCTGTGGCTACGTTTCTTGCCTTTTTCAAAATGTATTTTCTATCCCCCCCCCCATCATTTTCTATCTCCCCCCCCTCAGCTCTTAGTTCCTCAATATGTGGTGTGTTTGACAGAGACAGAACACATCTGTGGCAGGTTAGATGTAGCCTGTAGATGTAGCCTGTAGATGTAGCCTGTCCCGTCTGAGTCTGAGAAGAGGGATGTATAGAGCGGGGATCGGGACAGACAGAGCCGTACACAGAGCCAGAATTGTGACCACACTTCTGGACTCCATTAGTCGTTGATGCGATTGAAGGAAGTGGGAAAATAGGATGGGAGGAAAAAAAGGGGGGAGGAAGAAGGGAGATTTTCCTGGAAAATCTAAAGCCAATGCCGTCTGGAAGTTGCTAAACAGAGAGGCCACTGGGGCTGTGGCAATATGGCCAGAGGTGTGGAAGACGCACGCAGACAGACACTGCAGTGCTGTACATTACACTGGGTCCTCTGAACACTCTCGCGTGTGACAGCTGAGAGTCTCCTTTTTCTGTGTGTGGATGGGAGTCTTAATCCTCCACAGCTGTTGTGATAAGAGCAAACCAGATAGCTAGTGGGAACATTCCTGTCTGTTCTAATGTATATGTTAAACAACAAACTAACTTGTGAAAACACAGTAGGCAACCGCAGAACACACCTCTACTGTAAGGTATAAGTCCCAGCGAAGCCCCAGGCATGCAGGCAACTGATTTGTACTGTAGTGTCTGTGAGTAAAGGTAAAGGCAGGCAGCCTTGGGAAACATGGGAACACTAGTGTCTCCAGATCCATACAAAATCCCTTAATTGAGGCATGAATTGGGACATGGCGGTGTACCGTATATTCCAACACTATTGAAACAATTTCCTTTAAGTTTTGTAAGACATTAATATTTGTTGCTGCTCTTTTAAATAAATACCTTCGGTCGACTTCTGCAGTACGTTAGGGGATAAGGAAGATAGTGTTCTTCATTTCACCTATCTTCATTTCACCTGGGTGGGTAGGATTAGTCTGGAAGGGAAGGACGAGGACGGGGGAGCAGGTAGCTGACTAGTGGTGGCTATTCAGCAGCTTGATGGTCTGGGGGTAGTAGCTATTGGCCAGTCTTACAGTTTTTGGACGAGGACGGGGGAGCAGGTAGCTGACTAGTGGTGGCTATTCAGCAGCTTGATGGTCTGGGGGTAGTAGCTATTGGCCAGTCTTACAGTTTTGGACGAGGCTGGGGAGCAGGTTTGACTAGTGGTGGCTATTCAGCAGTTTTGATGGTCTGGGGGTAGTAGCTATTGGCCAGTCTTACATTTTGGACGAGGCAGTGGGGGGAGCAGGTAGCTGACTAGTGGTGGCTATTCAGCAGCTTGATGGTCTGGGGTAGTAGCTAGTTGGCCAGTCTTACAGTTTTTGATGTGACAACTACAGACCAGTATCCCTTCTTTGGTGGCTATTCAAAACTCTTGAATGGTCTGGGGGTAGTAGCTATCTGGCCAGAATTACAGTTTTTGATCCAAATCGGGGGAGCAGGTTTCAAGACTAGTGGTGGCATTCAACAGCTTGATGGTCTGGGGGTCAGTAGCTATTGGCTAAGTCTTACAGTCCTTTGCTCTCATCCTGCGAGTCACATTTTTAGTTACTTGAACCATAATCCTTTCCACCCTCTGAATTGGGATGTCTTTCCTTTAAATAGTTTTGGTCAGAGGCTGTTTAGCATTTACTTAGTATTCTCTATGGGTTTTGACATGTACTTGTTAGCATTGCTAACATTCGGATAACAGAGGCAGTGGGGTTAGAAAATAGTGCCCCTTGTGTTCAGTGCCTGCATTACCGAATATCCAGGGTATGGCACAAGGTCGGCATGAAGGTATCTGTCTTCATATCTGGACATACACAATTAATCTTTCCTTTCCCCTTCTGGTATTCTGTCTTCAAGCTGACCTCGGCAAGAGAGTTGCTCTTCCTTCTGAAAAAACTGCACCGATCCCTGATGTCAACAACTACAGACCAGTATCCCTTGTTTCTTTTCCCTCCAAAACTCTTGGCGTGATCCTGGCCAACACCCCGCTATCTCTAACTCAGAATGACGTTCTTAGGTTCATGATCCAAATCAGTCAGGTTTCAAGACTAGTCATTCAACTGAGACTGTCATCTCCCGTCTGTATTACTGGAGGCCCTCCGCTGTTGGCTGGGCTCTCCTCCTCTGCATTAAATCCTTCTAGACCTCATCCAGGCTGCCCCGATACTGGTGAACCATCAGTTCCTCCTCTCCACCCTCTCCTGGGCATCTCCACTGGCCCACGTTGGATTGCATCCCTACAAGACCATGGTGCTGCCTACCAGGTGGCGGGCGAGCAATCTGTACCTCACCAGCGCTCTCACCACTGGCGTACACCCAAACAGGGCTCTGTTCTAGGCCCTCTGGCCTATTCTCGCTACCACACCAAGTCACTTGGCTCTGTCATAACCTCACATGGTCCTCCTGGTGGAACATTGCTATGCAGACAGCACACAATTAATCGGAGACACCTGAAACCCCCCCTTTCTGAATGACCAGGTGATAAAGTAATCGCTTCTCTGCATGTCTGGCAGACATATCAGATTTGGATGACGGATCACCACCTGGCTGTTCCACTGGATGTCAAGACGGAGCTGCTTTTCCTCCCGGGAAGGAGGTGCTAAATGACTTAAATGTAAATGTAAGGTATGACAATCTGGATACCCCCCAAGCCTAGTATCCTGTATCATTTAACAGTAGGAAACTGGTTCAAGGGCTTTCTCTCTATGACAGGGCCTCTTCAGATGGGGCTTTCAGTTTTCGAATTGCAGTCTGCAGCGATCTGCTTTCTCAGGTGTGTGTGTGTCTGTCTGCTTCCTTAGCCCTGGGTTCAGATGTGTGTCACAGTGAAGGTTATAAGTAGAGCAGAGCAGCAGCCAAGGAGAGAGACTGAAATCACCTTTGTAGGTACTATAGAAGAGAACCTTCTCTGTTGTCAAGTGCTACTAGTCTCTCACCCACATGTTTCAAAGCAAAGCACGAATCTGTCAATTCCCTCAGCAGTAATTCAATTCGGAGGCATTTCATTTTTTTATTACTGTGATTTGATTGGGGGGGTCACACTGAAATGGAACACTTGACGAGCCAATCTAACTTGGCCCAAAATACAGCACATCCTACAAACTACCAATAAATGATGGGTTCCAACACTTTATGGGCAACATGTTGCTGTAAGGGCTCTCTAGGTGACACAATGAAGCCTTAGTGAACACAATCACAAACAGCCCAGGAATATGCTGACCCAGGGCTAACCCGCAGTTAGCCAACCTGTCCACAGTCTCTCTTCAGACCTTCCAGATGATATTTATTTGGAAAGTGATGTAATGGCCTTCATTAGAGCCTCCATGTGTTTTCCGAGCAGATATATATATTTCTTTACATGGAGCCTGAGGCTCCTTGGCTTCAAAGTGCCCTAGCTCGCTAGAAACAGTCTGTGGTGGGTGGTTAATACCTCTGATATGTGCTCTTCTATGCAACAAAACAGAGTATGTCCCAAATGGCACCCTATTTCCTACATAGTGCACTACTTTTGACCAGGGCTCTGGGTGTCATTTGGGATGAAAACAATCAGACGCACACATGGCGTGTTTGGTGGCAGCGGGTTCCACAACGCACATACTGCAAATATAAGCATCATGGGGCCTGATGAACACAGAGAGGCATAATGCATTAAGATATGAGATGTTAGGGGGGCTTGTGTGTAGATTTCTGGCATGGGAAAACATGTTGTTTGTATTGAGTATCAGAAGACTGTCCGGACCATAAAACAACAGACAGACTTTTGAAACATTGCAGTTTTACAGTTAATTAGACCAATCCAACGTGATTGTATTATTCCACAGATGTTTTAAAAACTAGCTGGGCCACTGATGTTTTATAAACTAGCTGGGCCACAGATGTTTTAAAACTAGCTGGGCCACTGATGTTTTAAAACTAGCTGGGCCACTGATGTTTAAAAACTAGCTGGGCCACTGATGTTTTAAAAACTAGCTGGGCCACTGATGTTTAAAAACTAGCTGGGCCACTGATGTTTTAAAAACTAGCTGGGCCACAGATGTTTTAAAAACTAGCTGGGCCACAGATGTTTTAAAAACTAGCTGGGCCACTGATGTTTTAAAAACTAGCTGGGCCACTGATGTTTTAAAAACTAGCTGGGCCACTGATGTTTTAAAAACTAGCTGGGCCACTGATGTTTTAAAAACTAGCTGGGCCACTGATGTTTTATAAACTAGCTGGGCCACTGATGTTTTAAAAACTAGCTGGGCCACTGATGTTTTAAAACTAGCTGGGCCACTGATGTTTAAAAAACTGATGTTTTAAAAACTAGCTGGGCCACTGATGTTTTAAAAACTAGCTGGGCCACTGATGTTTTAAAAACTAGCTGGGCCACTGATGTTTAAAAACTAGCTGGGCCACTGATGTTTTAAAAACTAGCTGGGCCACTGATGTTTTAAAAACTAGCTGGGCCACTGATGTTTTAAAAACTAGCTGGGCCACTGATGTTTAAAAACTAGCTGGGCCACTGATGTTTTAAAAACTAGCTGGGCCACTGATGTTTTAAAAACTAGCTGGGCCACTGATGTTTTAAAAACTAGCTGGGCCACTGATGTTTTAAAAACTAGCTGGGCCACTGATGTTTTATAAACTAGCTGGGCCACTGATGTTTTAAAAACTAGCTGGGCCACTGATGTTTTAAAAACTAGCTGGGCCACTGATGTTTAAAAACTAGCTGGGCCACTGATGTTTTAAAAACTAGCTGGGCCACAGATGTTTTAAAAACTAGCTGGGCCACAGATGTTTTAAAAACTAGCTGGGCCACTGATGTTTTAAAAACTAGCTGGGCCACTGATGTTTTAAAAACTAGCTGGGCCACTGATGTTTTATAAACTAGCTGGGCCACTGATGTTTTAAAAACTAGCTGGGCCACTGATGTTCTTGTTCCATCAGTGGTGGAGCCATTAAAATACTTGTTATTGATGAATGAAGATTGATTATCATAGATTGATTAAGACACTGGCCAAACATCTGGATAGTCAATGTTGTTGTTGTAGTGCATTTGTACTGTATACATGTACAGTTTGTGTATGTTGCTAAGGGCAACAACACGATTCCAGTTATGCAGTTAGTTTCCTTGAAGAGACATTTTTACTCCCCAAACAATTGAGTCTCGCACAAACAAAAGAACGCAAGTCCAAAATGAGGTCACTTCCAGAGAACATCACTGACTGGAGCTCCTTATACTTTACAGTGGTGGTCTGCCAATTTCTGGATAGAAACACACTCGTTTTAGGCATGGAGAAAATTCCTCTCTAGGACTACAGTAACTGTAGGTCAGAAGGATGACAGCAAGACATCAAAAATACTAATGTAGTTTCCTCAATGCTCCTGCCTCCTACTCCTCTTATTCTCTATTTATCCTCTACCACCGTACCCCTCATCCTCAACCTCTTCCTCCCTGCCTTCTCCTCCTCTACCACCGTACCCCTCATCCTCAACCTCTTCCTCCCTGCCTTCTCCTCCTCTACCACCGTACCCCTCATCCTCGACCTCTTCCTCCCTGCCTTCTCCTCCTCTACCACCGTACCCCTCATCCTCGACCTCTTCCTCCCTGCCTTCTCCTCCTCTACCACCGTACCCCTCATCCTCAACCTCTTCCTCCCTGCCTTCTCCTCCTCTACCACCATCACCTCCTTTCCTATCATTTCACTCCTCCATCTCCCTACCCTACAAAACCACTTAAGGACCCTTACATCTCAATCACTGCACTCAGACTAACAAAAGCCAACCACTCTACGTCAACGTTCTTCCTATACTATGGGGAAAGGGAAAAACATCATGAAAACCTTCATGTTCTCGGCAGGAAGTAGTGGCTTAATTACTTATTCCAATTGCTGTACATTAACGAATTCGAAGTATCTCATCTTGCCGCTAGCGCTGCGGTGTTTTCATGTGTGCATTGTCAGCTCAAAACTCCAGACTCACTTGCGGTCCATTTTTTCCAAGGCCGCCAAGTTCCCCTGTCTCCCCCTGAAAACCAGAACATCAAAACAGAACATTAGTTAGCTAGCTTTCTGTGTGCATTAAAGATCCAGCCGTTGGTTGCACTTTCACATGATCAACAGCTTGCACAGGGTTAATAAACAAATGATTAAAGCACACATGGTGACACTCTTGATTTCCTCTGTTTCTGTTTCTTTCACTCCTGTGGGCTGTCATTATGCTTTAATGACAGCCCAGGGAGAATTCCTTCTCCGTCTTAATAATGAGGCGCAACACATCTATTAGACAACCAACCAGCCCCACCTTGAACTAACCCAAGTACCCAACGCAGAGACACTGACTTACTGCATGGCATTTTGAGGAAAACACTGAAGGGGAATTCCTACTGATAAACCTCTGCTACATTGTGACGGCACAAGGCATTGTGCAGGGTACACACCAGGGCAAACCGACTGCTCCTTTCATTTTAGCCCCGGATGTTCAAGGCTGATATCAGTACCGCAGGCATTGTTAGTAGAAAACAGGATTCCCCCATTATAGTGAATGGAAAAATGGCAAACTTCGTGGTTATATATATATATATATATATATATATATATATATATATATATATATTATTATTATTATTATTATTATTATTAATCACGGTACCTATAATTGCTTCTAATACACCAGATGTACAGTACAATATGTCCTTGAACTGATTCTTTTAAATCGCACACAGAAGAAGTTATTTACATTTACATTTAAGTCATTTAGCAGACGCTCTTATCCAAGGATATTTAGTTGCTAATGGCAACCTGCAATACCCCGGTCAGCCTTCAACTCGATTTACTCAATGAGAGTAAACAACGTCACTTCCTGGAGTAGCTCAAACTGTGCATGTCATGTCTGCATGAGAAGCCATCTTAACCGACTTAATCTGGCTTCAATGCAGTGTTGAGTCTTCACATAAGAATGAATGGTGTCACGTGATCAATGGTTTTGAGTGTAGAAAACATCAGGAACCGCGACTCAGACTGACCGTGGTTTATCCAGGTGAAAGCTATTATCCCTTATTGACGTCACCTGTTAAATCCACTTCAATCAGTGTAGATGGAAGGGAGGAGACAGTTTAAAGAAGGATTTTTAAGCGATGAAACAATTGAGACATAGATTGTGTTTGTGTGCCATTTAGAGGGTGAATGGGCAAGACAAAAGACTGAAGTGCCTTTGAATGGGGTATGGTAGTCGGTGCCAAAAGACAGAAGTGCCTTTGAATGGGGTATGGTAGTCGGTGCCAAAAGACTGAAGTGTCTTTGAATGGGGTATGGTAGTCGGTGCCAAAAGACTGAAGTGCCTTTGAATGGGGTATGGTAGTCGGTGCCAAAAGACTGAAGTGTCTTTGAATGGGGTATGGTAGTCGGTGCCAAAAGACAGAAGTGCCTTTGAATGGGGTATGTGCCAAAAGACAGAAGTGCCTTTAGTAGTCGGTGCCAAAAGACTGAAGTGCCTTTGAATGGGGTATGGTAGTCGGTGCCAAAAGACAGAAGTGCCTTTGAATGGGGGGTATGGTAGTCTTTGAATGGGGTATGGGTGCCAAAAGACAGAAGTGCCTTTGAATGGGGTATGGTAGTCGGAGCCAAAAGACTGAAGTGCCTTTGAATGGGGTATGGTAGTCGGTGCCAAAAGACTGAAGTGCCTTTGAATGGGGTATGGTAGTGCCTTTGAATGGGGTGCCAAAAGACTGAAGTGCCTTTGAATGGGGTATGGTAGTCGGTGCCAAAAGACTGAAGTGCCTTTGAATGGGGTATGGTAGTCGGTGCCAAAAGACTGAAGTGCCTTTGAATGGGGTATGATAGTCGGTGCCAAAAGACTGAAGTGCCTTTGAATGGGGTATGGTAATCGGTGCCAAAAGACTGAAGTGCCTTTGAATGGGGTATGGTAGTCAGGCACACCGGTTGAGTGTGTTAAGAACTGTAACACGGTTTGGTTTGTCACCCAGCCAACTTGACACAACTTTGGGAAGCATTGGAGTCAACACGGGCCAGCATCCCTGTGGAACGCTTTCGACAACTTGTAGAGTCCATACCGCGACGAATTGAGGCAGTTCTGAGGGCAAAATGGGGTGCAACTCAATATTAGGAAGGTGTTCCTAATGTTTTGTACACTCAGTCTAAACAGTCATTGGTACACAACAATTAGCTCTAATGAAGTAACATGAGAAACAAGTCTGGAATTCTACCCTTCGTTAACTTAAAGAAAAAACTTTGAACCAAGACATGTCGATATGGTTATGATATGGTCGTCTTCTGACGACCAGGTGGCGAATCGCATCTCTGCATGTCTGGCAGACATATCAGTGTGGATGACGGATCATCACCTCAAGCTGAACCTCGGCAAGACGGAGCTGCTCTTCCTCCCGGGGAAGGACTGCCCGTTCCATGATCTCGCCATCACGGTTGACAACTCCATTGTGTCCTCGTCCCAGAGCGCTAAGAACCTTGGCGTGATCCTGGACAACACCCTGTCGTTCTCAAATAACATCAAGGCGGTGGCCCGTTCCTGTAGGTTCATGCTCTACAACATCCGCAGAGTACGACCCTGCCTCACACAGGAAGCGGCGCAGGTCCTAATCCAGGCACTTGTCATCTCCCGTCTGGATTACTGCAACTCGCTGTTGGCTGGGCTCCCTGCCTGTGCCATTAAACCCCTACAACTCATCCAGAACGCCGCAGCCCGTCTGGTGTTCAACCTTCCCAAGTTCTCTCACGTCACCCCGCTCCTCCGCTCTCTCCACTGGCTTCCAGTTGAAGCTCGCATCCGCTACAAGACCATGGTGCTTGCCTACGGAGCTGTGAGGGGAACGGCACCTCAGTACCTCCAGGCTCTGATCAGGCCCTACACCCAAACAAGGGCACTGCGTATATCCACCTCTGGCCTGCTCGCCTCCCTACCACTGAGGAAGTACAGTTCCCGCTCAGCCCAGTCAAAACTGTTCGCTGCTCTGGCCCCCCAATGGTGGAACAAACTCCCTCACGACGCCAGGACAGCGGAGTCAATCACCACCTTCCGGAGACACCTGAAACCCCACCTCTTTAAGGAATACCTAGGATAGGATAAAGTAATCCTTCTCACCCCCTCCCCCCCCCCCCTTAAAAGACCTAGATGCACTATTGTAAAGTGGCTGTTCCACTGGATGTCATAAGGTGAAAGCACCAATTTGTAAGTCGCTCTGGATAAGAGCGTCTGCTAAATGACTTAAATGTAATGTAAATGTTATTGCTCACTGTTCTGTAATCATTCTGGAAAGGTAGCTCACGGTTAGACACTTAACACGGGTGGAAAGAGATTGTTAGACAAACACACACTCGATTGTATCAGCAAATGGACTTGATCCACTCACATTACGTTGTCTGGGAGGCTGGTGGTTTGTCTAAACAGACCAATACTGTATGTACCAGAGGAGGCTAATGGCAGGGGCTATAGGAGGACAGACTCATTGTAATGGCTGGAATGGAATTATGGAACGGGTATCAGACACACCAAAACATATGGAAACCACAAGTTTGACTCCATTACATTTATTCCATTCCAACCAAAACAATGAGCCCGTCCTCCTATAGCGCATCGCACCAGCATCCTCTGTTATGTACAGTATTCAAGCTGATAGTCACTTCTTACCTTCAGTCCCTCTGGGCCAGGTTCGCCAATGTAGCCTTTCCTTCCAGGTCTACCCTGAGAAAATGAAAACAAATACGGTTGATTACAGGGTACTCACGCTTGTTTTGAATCACATCTCATCTATATTCCTGTGCAATAACGAATACATGTGAAACACCTGGTGGAGGTTGGGGCCAACAGGAAAACATGCACAGTGGTTTATTTATAATGTGATAGGATGGCAGGCTGGAGACACTTACAGTGGGGCCAGGACCACCAGGAAGGCCAAGGGGCCCCTCATCCCCCTGAAAACACAGTAAAACTGTTAAACACAGTGCAATACATTGTATACAGCTGGATATGGAGATATGGTAATGTCACTTGGCACTGGCAGTAACACTGGCTGAATAACAATTCCAATTTCTCGTCCCATCTCATCCCATGTGCACAGATCGAACAATGTTCATGCCACATACTGTAGGTCATGCAACGGCCTGTGTGTGTGTGTGTGTGTGTGTGTGTGTGTGTGTGTGTGTGTGTGTGTGCGTACAACCATCAATCGTTGTGTTCCCTCTATCAAAGTGACCTGGATGTTTCTCTCCATGTTCACTACCCGAAGGAGCATTTGATAAATACATGTTAAGCATCCCTGATTTCTGTCTCTACTACAAACCATGTTCTGCTTTGAAGCATTTTCTCGGGTCAGTTTTAAGTGAAAGTGAAATTACATCAGTGCCATAGTGATTGAACTACACAGCATTCTTGCCGGGCTATACAATAATACTCTGTGCCAGCAAAGAGAGGGAGAGAGAGAGCGCAGGACCTCCCAACTCTGTACCACAGTTGAGTTGGATGCCAAAACTAACACTGTACGTACTGTACACACGGCCAAGAATTCTGTTCTTATTTTCCACTACTGCCTGGAAAACTCCCGGGCTTGGCCTGCCTTGTTTTTATTAGCACCCTGTGATGAATCATGACATCATACAGTACAGTGGAACATGCCCTGGGACCACTCCACACAACCTG
This sequence comes from Oncorhynchus nerka, assembly GCF_034236695.1. Taxonomy (NCBI): domain Eukaryota; kingdom Metazoa; phylum Chordata; class Actinopteri; order Salmoniformes; family Salmonidae; genus Oncorhynchus; species Oncorhynchus nerka. The sequence continues at coordinate 48,850,852 of NC_088412.1, read as the reverse complement.
AGCCTGGCAGCGCAGCCTGAAACTAGTAACGTTTGCCTCAGTACTGGTGGCAGGTTCAATTGCCGAGTATGAACAGACTCCATGAACTCGCATCTGTTTCATACTCAAATGCAAAACACGTTATCTTGACTGAACTCATTTTACGCAAATGATCAGGATTGCTACCTGCTTGTTTAGTTGTGTCTGTGCAGTATTTTAAAATATCAAAATCTATTACCTCTATTCCTTTTGGCCCTGGTGGTCTCTGCGGCCCTCTGGCACCTTGGAGACCCTGAACCAGAACAGGATATTAGTGAAAACATACACATTAACCCTCATGAGAAAAAAAACACACTGAGGATTAAGTCTTTTTTGGTGGGATAGAGTTGAGTTGTGAAAACAGTTCATGCCTCTTTTTTATTTGATTTACCTTGGGTCCAGGGGGGCCATTGGGACCTGGCACACCGATGTCTCCAGGAAAACCCTGAGAAAACAAGACAAGAGTACAAAGAAAGAGTTCAAAAGGAGCCACCTAGTTCTTTGACTGACATCGTAAGTCACATGACTGATGTGATCGTGTAAATTTGACGCCGCACCTTTTTTCTAGCACAACACACCTGAACTCCTTCTTTCTAGCACAACACAACTGAACTCCTTCTTTCTAGCACAACACACCTGAACTCCTGAACACACCTACATGTATAAAATTACTTTATATTCCATTCTATAACATCATCCTTTCTGTATATCTGCGTACAGAAAGAGAGTGTAGGATTTCCACATATTTTATTTTATTTATTTAACCTTTATTTAACCAGGTAGGCTAGCTGAGAACAAGTTCGACATTGGACAAGATAAAGCAAAGCAGTTCGACACATACAACAACACAGAGTTACACATGGATAAAACACACATACAGTCAATAATACAGTAGAAAAAGTCTATATACAGTGTGTGCAAATGAGGTAGGATAAGGGAGGTAAGGCAATAAATAGGCCATAGTGGCGAAGTAATTACAATATAGCAATTAAACACTGGAATGGTAGATGTGCAGAAGATGAATGTGCAAGTAGAGATACTGGAGATGCAAAGGAGCAAGATAAATAAATAAATAAATACAGCATGGGGATGAGGTAGTTGGATGGGCTTTTTACAGATGGGCTATGTACAGGTGCAGTGATCTGTGAGCTGCTCTGACAGCTGGTGCTTAAAGCTAGTGAGGGATATATGAGTCTCCAGCTTCACATAGCGTGACTACATGCATGTGCATTGCCATTTGTGGCAGGATAAGGGTCATGGGAGAGGGATGCATTTGGATCCACTGACCCTCTTTTTTAAAAATACACTACTTAATTTACGGATTCTCAATTATAAGAACAGAGAGCACACAGCCACTTTGTAAGCCACAGTTGGTAACAGTAATAAATACCTATTTATAGAGAGTCAGGGCTTAACTGACTTATCGGAACATGCGGTAAAGGAGGTGATGGATAGCGATGTTGGGTGAAGACTGTCAAACACACCTGCCTCAGTACGGCATGGCTGGCTCAGTTAAAACAGAGGTGGGGGAAAGGGGTAGAGTGGTTGGAGCGGTGGGGGGAGGGAGTAATGGATGGAGACCCATCAGATTTACAGGTGTGGCATTTTAATAGGGTTAAATGGAGTGAACCTTTCTGGACTCTTTGATCTTGACGAGGCAACAAACAGTGAAACACAACGACCCATAAAGTAGAGTTCTAACGTTTCTAGGATGGACAATAAAAAAGTGAGCCATTGTTGGATTCAAACATGTGTTTCACATGACATGCACACATCAAGATGGATCTGTTTATTCCCTTTACTGGTGATTTCCTAATCTCCTCTCTGTTAGATATATGCTAGACAGAGTAAATCAAAACCAATGTGACACAGGGAATAAGGAAAGCTTACTTGACCTATTTCTGTAATGGATTTAAGGAGTGCTACAACTGTATTTCTCAGATGGTTCAGTTGGCTTGGCGAGTGTATCCTGTCCTCCCAGGTTGGACTCTGTCCCCCGAGTTCAATACTATGTCTTATCTGGGTCGTTCCACGAAATGAGTGCTTTTTTTTGCATCCATTTTCATATTTTAAGTAGAAATTGTGCACCAATGATGAATTTTAAAAGCCTATATTAAATAGTGTCCATTAATATAGACCACACGGAGAATTTAATCAATCCGATTTTTTTATATGAAAGAAACTTTCTAAAGTGTAAAATTCATAATTTTGACAAGTCCCTCCATGCACCCTCTGTGACTTCTACAAAGATTTTAAGCAACTTAACCCCAACATTTCTCCCAAGTTTTTTTCCATTATTGTAAAGCCCTAGTTATTTTGTTGTTTTGACAAAGTCATTTCTGAAGATTATTATTTATTTACGTCTGCCAACCCTGGAGATGAATCTCTCTGCCATTATTGGGATGAATCTCTCTGGGCCAAGTCAAAAGGGCTCCCGAGTGGTGCAGCGGTCTAAGGCACTGCATCTCAGTGCTAGAGGCCCTGGTTTGAATCCAGACTGGATCACATCCAGCTGTGATTGGAAGTCCCATAGGGCGGCGCACAATTGGCCCATCGTCGTCCGGGTTTGGCCGGGGTAGGTAGTCATTGTAAATAAGAATTTGTTCTTAACTGACTTGCCTAGTTAAATAAAGGTTAAAAAAAAACATTTGACTATACTTATACAAATTTATGAAAACAAAAATGTGCCCTTTAGTCTTCAGGTTCCTGAGTGGCGCAGCAGTCCAAGGCACAACATTGCAGTGCTGGAGGTGTCACTACAGATCCTGGTTTGATCCTGGGCTGTATCACAACTGCCTGTAATCTGGAGTCCTCATAGGGCAGCGCACAATTGGTCCGCCATTGTAATTAAGATTTTGTTCTTCACTGACCTGCCTAGTTAAATAAAACATGAAGTGTCAATCTGCAGTTGCTACATATATTTTTAGACTCATAAATGAATAATATGTACCCATTGATTATTAAAGAATATAACTTACCTTATAAGCTCAATTCAACTGCCGTACCCCATCAGAAACCAAAATATGAACTTGTTTTACTCCAATGTTTTTAAACAAAGTCAATAGAAACAAACACTATACGGTTTAAACTATTTTCCTTTCATGGACGGTCCTTGCATCCAAGCTCTGTCATTTAATTTGAGAGGGGTTACATTTCTCTAGACACATCCCTCAGCTTTTTTTACCAAAACAGAGCCAGGGAATTAACTTCGTTATTGTTTGAACTGCTGATTGCCGCCTTAAGGTTAGGGTTAGGCATAAGGTTAGCGTGTGCTTAAGGTTAGGATTGTGTTTCAAATGAGATTTTATGACTTTGTGGCTGTGCCAGCTAGTGAATACCCTGCAGCGCTGCCTCCAGTACATGAGCCATTCCAATAAATGCCAACCTGCGTTAAGTGAACTGAACTCTCATTTTAATATGGTGAAACTTTTTCCTTTTCAAATATTTATTTCAAAAGAAACATTGAACATCTACTTGTCAAATGACAGTGTAAAAGTCGGTGAGCTGGTTCTACTCTTTTTGGCCATTTTCTGGTGTTTTGTGGTGTTCCTTTGTTTTTGGTGAAGCTTGCATTCAATTGCCACTCCCTGCTGCACATAAGCTTCCATTCCTTTCACGAGGGGATTTACAGCTGATTAAGTTGAAATTGTCAAACCTGTTACGGTCAACCCTGTTACTTAATAGGCACTTACCATAGTCATTATTTTTATTTAACCTCTTGGGATGTGAAAATTTAAACAATAGATGGGTTGTTCCACCAATTCAGTGCCCTTTGAGAAGTATAAAATGTTTGAATTCACCTCATTTTTACATTCAATCATAAAGAGCACATGTTAAACTTGGGTGGCGTATCGCTGCAGAATACTGTGGTAGCCATCCTTGTTAAGTGTGCCTTGAATTCTAAATAAATCACTAACAGTGTCACCAGCAAAGCACCCCCACACCATCACACCTCCTCCTCCACGCTTCACGGTGGGAACCACACATGCGGAGATCATCTGTTCACCTACTCTGCGTCTCACATTGCCCATGTTTCTTGGCCTAAGCAAGTCTCTTCGTCTTATTGGTGTCCTTTAGTAATGGTTTCTTTGCAGCAATTTGACCGTAAAGGTCTGATTCACGCAGTCTCCTCTGAACAGTTGATATTTTGATGTGTCTGTTACTTGAACTTTGAAGCATTTATTTGGGCAGAAATTTCCGAGGCTGGTAACTAATGAACTTATCCTCTGCAGCAAAGGTGACTCTGGGTCTTCCTTGCCTGTGGTGGTCCTCATGAGAGCCAGTTTCATCACAGCGCTTGATGGTTTTTGCGACTGCACTTGAAGAAACTTTCAAAGTTCTTGAAATGTTCTGGATTGACTGACCTTCATGTCTTAAAGTGATGATGGACTGTCATTTCTCTTTGCTTATTTGAGCTGTTCTTGCCATAATAAGGACTTGGTCTTTTACCAAATAGGGCTATATTCTGTATACCACCCCTGCCTTGTCACAACACAACTGATTTGCTCAAATGCATTAAGAAGGAAAGAAATTTCTCAAATGAACTTTTAACAAGGCACACCTGTTAATTTAAATGCATTCCAGGTGACTACCTCATGAAGCTGGTTGAGATAATGCCAAGAGTGCTCAAAGCTGTCATCAAGGAAAAGGGTGGCTACTTTGAAGAATCTCAAATATAAAATATATTTAGATTTGTTGAACACTTTTTTTGGTTACTAAATGATTCCGTGTGTTGGTCTTTTCATAGTTTTTGTCTCCACTATTATTCTACAGTGTAGAAAATAGTAAAAAAATAAAGAAAAACCCTTGAATGAGTTGGCGTTTCCAAACCTTTGACTGGTACTGTAGATATCATTAAAAAAAATCACTACACTGGACCTGTGCCCATCGCTTCTACACACTCTTATCTGTGTGTGTGTCGATGTAACTTTCTTTGTGTATGTTCAGCTGACACAACCTGGGAGCAACCATAGTGATAGACGCCAAACAAAGGCACCATCAGGCAATAACTAGAGTTATGTGGACCTAAGTTGCTTTTACACACGGTCTAATTAGAGAGTAAAGACACAGAGCGAGACGTGGGGCTGGTAGGGTTTTATGGTGTTCGTGTAGTTATAGTGTTTTATGGTCATGTTTGTGTTTAGACTGGAGGATCAGTGACTTCCATCCTGTCCCGCTGTATCTGTTTACAACCTGTCCTCTGGACAGAACACAGGTAATAGAGCAGGGGCCGTTTCTCTGTCCCATCTCTGCTGTCTCATCTCTGCCACCAATTTCCCTCTGGGACACTAAAAGTTGAAACTGGAACTTGAAACAATCTCATCTCTGACAGGTAATAGGACAGGTGCACGATAGGGTCCCAGCAGAGCAAGAATTTGAACTTGACTAAAACGACACTGTGTAGGAACAGACATTTATATCAAGATGATATGTTTTTATGATTGGCTCAGTTTGCTTTTTTTTACCATTTATATGAAAGACGTTTGATGATAGAATAGTGAGCACTATCAGTAGCTCAATTAGCATGCTACAGACTGTAATATCACACATCTAACAGAGTGTGGCTTTAATGATATCAGTGTTTGTTGTCTTACCTCAGGTCCTGGTGGGCCGGGAGGTTTTTATGATTGGTTCAGTTTAATGATATCAGTGTTTGTTGTCTTACCTCAGGTCCTGGTGGGCCGGGAGGTTTTTATGATTGGTTCAGTTTAATGATATCAGTGTTTGTTGTCTTACCTCAGGTCCTGGTGGGCCGGGAGGTCCCTGCGGTCCGATGTCACCCATCTTACCCTGACAAACAGAGAGACGTGAAAACATGAACACAAATACTGGAACTTAACGAATGCCAAGCATCATTCTCTCTTCTTCTCTTTCACTCCCACACATGCATAACGTATATGTTGAACAGAAACAACACGAGGCATATAAAAGCTGGGCACTCAAAATCTCCGTTTCTCTGTAGTAAGTCTTCGCCATCACTCTATTTGACAGTTGCCAATGTTTCTGAGAAGGAAGGCACGGTGTGTATTGTTTTGTCAAATGTTAATATGGTCTTTCTGGATCCTGGATCTGCAGTAACGCCCCCTCCCCTCGAGCATCTGATTGGTTCGTGCATGTGGCTCGTGTTTATGTGCCACTTTTGATATTCTGCGGTTAAAATGTGGGTCAAAAGGGAAATACAAGTATTATCAGAGGTTTGTTTGGTGTTTATTGTTTTGTCAAAACAAAACATCATATGGTCTTGCTGTGATGCCACAGAGGCTGACTGACTGGCGTCTACAGCCCAGGTGGATATGCCAGGTGGATATGCCAGGTGGATATGCCAGGTGGTTATGCCAGGTGGATATGCCAGGTGGATATGCCAGGTGGTTATGCCAGGTGGATATGCCAGGTGGTTATGCCAGGTGGATATGCAAGGTGGATATGCAAGGTGGTTATGCCAGGTGTAAAAATATGGGAGCGTCTTTGCGGTGTATTCACTTAATACTATGCCAAACTGAGCAGGTTTTAGCTTTCTATTTCTATTCTTTGCTATGTTAAAAATACTAATTCAGTGTAAAACAAACAACCTATGCCAGGTGGATATGCCAGGTGGATATGCCAGGACTATAGAATATGCTCCGTTGTTGCCTGTCATCGACTCATGCAGGACCCAACAGATGGTCTAAATATGTTGCGTGAATTTTTCATCATCGTTTTCAGGCAGAGAGTTTAAAGTTTCAGACAGTTATTTAAAAAAATATATATATATTTGACCTTTATTTAACTAGGCAAGTCAGTTAAGAACAAATTCTTATTTTCAATGACGGCCTAGGAACAGTGGGATAACTGCCTGTTCAGGGGCAGAACGACAGATTTGTACTTTGTCAGCTCTGGGATTTGAACTTGCAACCTTTCGGTTACTAGTCCAACTCTCTAACCACTAGGCTACCCTGCCGCCCCAGTTATATGGTCTGTAACAAAGTGAAAGTCTCTAAAAAGGTACAGGGTGTTTACTGGGGTCGTTACATTAATTAAGTGACACACACACACACAACGTACAGGTGGGCCTGTTTTCCCAAGGAGTCCAGGAGGTCCAGGTAAGCCAGCAGCACCCTGGGGGCACAAACAAACACACAACACTTGTTTATGCTCCTATTCCCTCCATCACTCATTATCTGACTCCCTCTCTTTGACTTTTTTTTCTATGTATGTGTGTGTGTGTGTGTGTGTGTCGCAAGGGACCCAGCATAGTTTAAAATCAATAAACATATTCAGACGGATGGGAAACCTACCTTATCACCTTGGTAACCAATCTTTCCTGGTTCCCCCCTTAGTCCAGGTTTGCCCTGAATGTTACAGCATCACACAGAGATATAATACAAACAACTTGCTCCTCGGAGAACAGTGTTAACAACACAGGGAGGGACACACTGCTTCCCCATCCATGTTCAGGTGTCTATCTAACCCATCCGATAGGAGATACATCCTACCAAAGTCAAGCAGCAATCAAGATCAAGAGTTTTCTAATGATTATACAGTTCATCAATAAAGGGGTAAACAATCCTAGTCAGGGGTACAACAGAACCAGAAAGGGGGAAGACATTTAAAAAACACGTCTCTATTTCTCAAGTTTATACTGTACCGAGATGTACACTCTTAGAAACAAGGGTTCGCAAAGGGTTATTCGGCTGTCCCCATAGGATAACGTTTTGCTTCTAGGTAGAACCCTTTTGCGTTTCATCTTGAACTCTCTGTGGAAAGGGTTCTACATGTAACCCGAAAGGGTTCTACCTGGAACCAAAATGTTTTGTCTTAAAGGGTTCTCCTATGGGGACAGCCGAATAACTCTCTTAGGCTCTAGGTTCTGTACTGCATATCAAATCCTCATTCCTCTCTTCTGTTGCTCCCATCCCGTTCCCTTCACTATGTACTTGAATGTAAAACACACTCTCCTCATCCACACACTGGGATAGATCACTCACAATAATATAAATATTTAGATCACCTTATCACCTTTCAATCCAGGCAGCCCCACATTTCCAGTCAGGCCCTAATAGAGAGAAGGAACAGGAGAGGGAGTCCTCAGTGGCAGCCATTTTGAAAAAGAGAACAGAGGACGATACAGAGACCGATAGACGTAGATGCAGAGAGACTGACTGGAAAATGGAAGAGAGGAAGAGAACGGAAAAGAGAGGAGAGGGTGGGTAGTTACCATAGTTCCCACTATGCCAGTCAGTCCTCGCTGTCCCTCAGGTCCTTGGTCACCCTGTGGAGAGAAGGGGGAGTAGGGTAAGATACAGCACGCATGTGCACACACTTCATCAAGTATACAGTATGTATTATACTGGCTCAGATTTACGGCGCAAGACAATGAAGGACATGTTCCACAGGAAACATCCAATACATCCGTTTCCCACTCGCAGCCCATTATTTTGACACATGCGGTTACCGCCTGGGCCTAAACACTACAGTCCTGTGAGTCAATGCCTATTATTGTGACCAAGCTGTGCCTGTGCTGACAATAAAGCGTCAGTTCGGAGTTGGGCCGTCCACACGAGCGGACACATGACTGGAACATAGCGGACGCACAACTGCAACATCACATCTAACCAGCTGTGACATGGACAGGGTAGGAGTGACCGGACACTGTGCTGCTGGAAAAGGGTCTGAATGATCGTTCTAATCATTGTAATTACACGGGCCGAGGGTGTGGGACCGAAGGCCAGCTCTGTAAGTGATTCTATGCGTTCCAGGCCTACTGGCCTACCAGTGTGGCTCGGTTTCCCAACGCTGTGCTTTGAGGGGTCATCAGATCTGGAGAGAGATGCAGCTCCAGCAAACACAGCAGGGACTGACAAAGTACAAACACACAGGAATGCACACGCGCACACACACAGATACGGCTCCTCTTCATCAGAGCCAGCCTGTACACTTGGACAGATACCTTTGCTTCCTCCTACTTTTAGCCGCTGTCACAGAAACCAGTAAGGCTTCTTCACATTCTAAAACGTGAGAAGCACCGTGGTAAATTATGATTCATGAGGACTTCAGAGAACAGGTACTATAAGAGCAGCTGAGAATGAATAAGTGAATGCAGTTGTAAAACACGGGAGTGGTTTGGTAAATAATCAGTTGTATTAGGGGCCTGGAGACTTTAGTAGAAGAGGTAAGAGCAGCTGAGGATTAATAACTGAAAGCAGTTGTCCTTTGTTCTAATTTTACCTTCATTTAACTAGGCAAGTCAGTTAAGAACAAATTCTTATTTACAATGACAGCCTACCCCGGCCAATGCTGGGCCCACTTGCGAGCCGCCCTATGGGACTCCCAATCACAGCCAGATGGGATGCAGCCTGGATTTGAACCGGGTACTGCAATGACACCTCTTGCACTGAGAAGCAGTGCCTTAGACCACTGGGAGCCCCTAATGCAGGGGTGAAATCAGTCCGGGCCTCAACTTGCTGTCGAGAGTTAAAATAATAGAATGCACAAGGTGCAATTTCGAAATTTGGTAGTGCATCAGCAGTCACTCAATTAGCCCATGTCAGCAAACATTTTTTAGTTTGTTAAGGTAGTCAAGCGGCCAGTTATCTAAACTTGTAGTAAGCATGGTTGAATTACCGACCGGGGTGGGGCCCATTGATCATCAGTTATCATATTAAAAACTGCAAACATTGACCTCCACTCTATGGCAAAATTTGTATAATTGCATGAAATTAGTTATAAAATTGCAAAATCTTCTCTCCGCCCCATGGGAAGATGTGTAGAATCGGGGCTATGGATGTGGGTACGCAGACCCACGAGGCACTGCGGCCCCTCATGATGAGTTCCGTTTTTTTTGTGAGGCTTCACAAAGCTGCCTTGGCAACGGTTGAGGAAACTCCATCCGGCGAGCAACCAGCGCCCCTCAAAGAGCTTAATGTGATGTCATTAAGGACATGTGGCTTAAAAGCAGAGGTCCATCTGGTCTCAGTATGACTTTGTGTTTGATGCTCAACCTCCCTGGCTAATGGCACGGCGGGATGAAGACAAATCGCACGCACTTCATGAAGAATGCTTTCAACTGAGGGCATATGAAAGTTACGGGCTGAAAACAGACAATTGGCGTAAGGCGATACCCCACCACTCTCCTCTCAGGGCCAACCAATTGATCCAGCGAATCAAACATCAATATCCCACACACAGCTACAATACGAGGGAACGACAGATAAGATGGACACCACCTGCTGCCTGCGGGAGGGTTTAATCTCCCCCTCTCTTCTTCTCTCTCTTTCTCCCTCCCTGCCCTCTATAGCTCTCCCCCCACCCTCTCCCTCTCCCTCCCCACATGAGAAACCAATGATTAGAGAAACGTCAGGAAAACCACATTGGTGAATTCCTGTATTCCTTTAAAACAATCGAACACAACGCCACAGTAACAGAGGATCATATCTGGAATGCGTACCATTAAATGACATGTGTGCGTGTTGGCCCCATTAGTGTGTACATTTAAGAGTTTATTACACTTTGGCTCTGAATGCAAAGCTTCACACACCACTCTCTCTCTCTTTTTCCTGGAGAGAAACGTCAATGGAAGAAAAGGTAAAAACCCTTTTTCCTATTTGGTTTTATATGTGTGGTTTAAAATAGACAGATTGGCTTTGTGTCAAACATACAGCACAATCAGAGATTCCCATTCCACCATCATTTGGGAAGGGAACTCAGGAATTCACATATACAGTGTGTAAACAGGGTGATGAGCATCAGTGCAGAAAGCCATTCAACCACAGTACTGGTTGCGTTCTGAGGTTTTTGTTTAATGACAAGACACACGAAACCCAACCACACAGAAATAACAATGATGGATAGGACCAACCACACAATACAACCCAGTCTGTCAGTCAAAATGGCATACGCCAAGCAGATCTGATCCATAATGGCTGTGGGAACATGCTATAGGATCTAACAACCACACAATTACAACCCAGTCTGTCAGTCAAAATGGCATACGCCAAGCAGATCTGATCCATCATGGCTGTACTGTGGGAACATGCTATAGGATCTAACAGCGTCAAGGCTCACGGCCACGTTAAAACGAAGCTCTCCAGAATTAGGTCACGATGCTTCAAGGAAAAAGTCAAGGGAGAAAAATGAAGCAACAAGATGAGTTTTGGAGGACAGACGGAGAGGATTAAGGAATAGTGGTGGAGATGCATGTCTGTCTCCTGCATAAGGACGGCAGGGGTGATAGTGTGGGCTAGAGAGTTAGATGTGGATCGATCAGCAGAGGAGATGGCACCAATTTGTCTGAAATGTGAATTTGAAAGACTTCTTCACGGGGCAGAGTGACATGAGGAATCAGTCGCCACACTAGTTGGGCTTCCTCTCACGTAACAAATGCCTGGAAGACATGTGATTCTAATTCCAGCATGATGGAAGTGTCCCGGGTTCGTAGAGTTGGGATGGGTTGAATGGGGATCTGCTGTGGGACCGCCTCTCCTCTGGGGCCGAAATGTCTGACATGACAGAGCCCTGTATACTGTAGGCAGCCATTAATGTAGGCCCACTTCGGTCTCACTTTAAACAAAACACTACTTCTAAAGACTTGACAAAGCATTCGCCGAAGTCTTTGTAAACATAGATGCTTTTCAGATAGGGAGACATCGTGGACGAAGAGCTGCTGTTCAAAATGATCACGTTTGAGTAATATTTCATGTAAAGTACCTGCACTTACAATAATGTTGTACTGAATTGAAAATACATTAGTGACTGTAAAACATAACATGGCCGATAAATATGCACAGTATGTAACTACATGAACGGAGTTGATCCAATTGGCCACTTTACCAGCCAGCCATTCAGTTGAACAAATCGAGACCCTTCCTGGATTATACACTACACTTAAATACTTTATCCTAAATGACTTTACATGAACTATTTCTCAAAGATGATCACTCATCAACAGGTTTTTGTCATAGACATACAGGGAATAGAAAATGCAAGAGAATATGTGTGATGTTGAATAGCAATAAGAGCAGGATGATCTATATCCTACAAGTTTTGCCTCAACTTTTTTGTCACGGCTGGAATAGAGCTGGCTGTGTTTTCCCTGGTAGGCCTAACTTCCAGTAGCCTGACCTGACCATGTCCATGCTACGTCCTGTCCAGAGAACAGCTTGATTTGTAGGGATGGGTCAGAGCCCTCCATCTGAGTCAGATCAAATTCCCGGGGTACGTAAGTCATGCTGCCTGGGTGCCATCTTGTAACAGTAGTTCAGGCAAGTCAGACTCTGTGTGGATCTTGGCGTGGCAGTTGAGTTACGGTCGAGTTAAGGTGTAGCGGTTGAGTTATGGCTGGATGCCTTGGCAACGGTTGAGGAATCTCCATCCCTCTGAGCGCCGCTCGTGGTGACCCCGTAAATCTGTCTGATGGAGAGAGAGGGTTCCCAACCTCCCACGCTCCGGCCAACACAGTTTTCCCGGGGAGGCCAGGGTCAGGGACCAAACCTCACTTCACCTCAGCAGCCCCATGGGGAGGAATGGGTTATGGAGGTCATGGGGGTATGAGGGATAGGGTACGGGCTAGGTCATGGGTGGAGGTAATACAGTATCTATCATTACGGTGCAACACTATATGGCCTGGATGGACACTTTGACATGTTTTGATGACTTAAAATGGCATGGGAGTATGTATGAGTTTAGAGAAGAGCTGCTATGGATTTCTTTCACTCATCCCACTCTCTCTCCCTCTCAGGAGACATCACTAGGATAGGCTCTCTAACCCCCATCCCCCCTCTCTCTCCATCTCTCTCTTTATCTCTCTCTCTCTCTCTCTCTCTCCAGCTTTAAATAATGTGCAGCTTATAGCAGGCCTGGGTATCTCCAGTCATCTGTGGCCTGAATGGTGGTCACACTTTTGCCCTAGCCCCAGCTAACACAGCTGACTCCAATAATCAACTAATCCTGATCTTCAGTTTAGAATGCAGTTAGTTTAAATCAGGTGTGTTCGCTAGGGATCGGCGAAAAGTGTGACACCAATCAGGTGTGTTGCTAGGGATCGGCGAAAAGTGTGACACCAATCAGGTGTGTTTGCTAGGGATCGGCGAAAAGTGTGACACCAATCAGGTGTGTTTGCTAGGGATCGGCGAAAAGTGTGACACCAATCAGGTGTGTTTGCTAGGGATCGGCGAAAAGTGTGACAGCAATCAGGCCCCCGAGGGCTGGAATTGCCCAGGCCTGTAAAGGCTTGGTAAGCCCTCATAAAGCCTTCATAAACACTACATAAATGTGTTACAAATCATCTATAACCATATGTCATGCTTTAAAGGGTTCATAAATGTCGCATAAAAGTGTGACATAACCACCAATGTCAAATGTGACATAACCCACTACGTCAAATATGACATAATTCTGTGCTTTATAAAGGGTGACATAAGCACCGTTGGGGCGGCAGGGTAGCCTAGTGGTTAGAGCATTGGACTAGTAACCGAAAGGTTGCAAGTTCAAATCCCCGAGCTGACAAGGTACAAAATCTGTAGTTCTGCCCCTGAACAGGCAGTTAACCCACTGTTCCTAGGCCATCATTGAAAATAAGAATTTGTTCTTAACTGACTTGCCTGGTTAAATAAAGGTAAAAAAAAGAATAAATAATAATAATAATAATAAAGGTAAAATAAAAATAAAATAATAAAGGCCTTATAAATCATATTAAATTGAGGCTTCACAAAGCATTTATAACCCTGTCATGCATCTTGGTAGAGCATTGATATTGGGTTCGATTCCCAGGACCTCCCATACGTAAAAATGTATTCACAAATGACTGTACTGTAAGTCGCTTTGGATAAAATGTCTGCAAAATGTTATAAATTATATTATATTTGACTAAAACATTCTGAAATTCAAATTCTGTTTTCTTGGTTTTGTTTTCCAGGTTTTGGATTACCCCAGGTTCTTTACAGTATTTTAAATAGTGTTCACCGTAATGCTTAAATCACATCAGGTGATGTCTTTGGAGGTCTGGGAAAAATCGAAGAACATTTTTGCGTGTAGTTGCCATTTAATTCAGTGAGAATGCCCATGTACTGTTGTTTGGTTAGCAGGTTTTCTGTAGTAATGTGTCACATGTGATGTGATTCAGCCACCAATGGAATGGGTGGACTAAAAGGTCAGCAAAACTCTGTATTATTCAGAGCCCCTTGAAATGACACCATATATACATTCTACAGACCTTACAGTATTCCCTGCTATACTTTTACTGTGGCACCGAGAATAGTTCTTGCTCTAAGACAATGTGTCTTCCATACAGTTGAAGTCGGGAGTTTACCACCACTGCACACATTTCTTGTTAACAAACTATAGTTTTGGCAAGTCGGTTAGGACATCTAGTTTGTGCAAGACACAAGTCATTTCTTGTGTTCTGTCTCCTAGAGATGAACGTACTTGGTGCGAAAAGGGCAAATCAATCCCAGAACAACAGCAAAGGACCTTGAGGAGATGCTGGAGGATACAGGTACAAAAGTATCTATATCCACAGTAAAACGAGTCCTTTAATCGACATAACCTGAAAGGCCGCTCAGCAAGGAAGAAGCCACTGCTCCAAAACTGCCATAAATAAAGCCAGTCTACGGTTTGCAACTGCACATGGGGACAAAGATCGTACTTTTTGGAGAAATGTCCTCTGAAACAAAAATAGAACTGTTTGGCCATAATGACCATCGTTATGTTTGGAGGAAAAAGGGGGAGGCTTGCAAGCAGAAGAACACCATCCCAACCGTGAAGCACGGGGGTGGCAGCATCATGTTGTGGGGGTGCTTTACTGCAGGAGGGACTGGTGAACTTCACAAAATAGATGGCATCATGAGGGAGGAAAATTATGTGGCTATATTGAAGCAACATCTCAAGACATAATTCAGGAAGTTAAAGCATGGTCACAAATGGGTCTTCCAAATGCACAATAACCCCAAGCATTCTTCCAAAGTTGTGGCAACATTGCTGAAGGACAACAAAGTCAAGGTGTTGGAGTGGCCATCACAAAGCCCTGACCTCAATCCTATAGAACATTTGTGGGCAGAACTGAAAAAGCGTGTGTGAGCAAGGAGGCCGACAAACCTGACTCCGTTACACCAGCTCTGTCAGGATGAATGGGCCAAAATTCACCCAACTTATTGTGAAGAATAAAAAAGCTGAAATAAATCATTCTCTCTACAATTATTCTGTCATTTCTAATTCTGAAAAATAAAGTGGTGATCCTAACTGACCTAAAACAGGGAATTTTTACTAGGATTAAATGTCAGGAAATGTGATAAACTGAGTTTAAATGTATTTGACTAAGGTGTGTGTAAACTTCCGACTTCAACTGTATATACAGTTATTTGTATTGAGGGTGTTTATTTGACATTGGTACATGTTTCTAAATCCACATTTAATGCAAATGTCACTTAAATATGAACAAATATGAATCATTGTTAATGTTTAGATAATTATTTGTATATATCATTAATAGTTATTGACACATTTAAGTGTCCCGGAAGTACTTTCTTAGTGTTGCAGACGAGAAACTGATCATGTGATGAGCTGCCACTGGACAGCGAAAAACAAACAAGTTAACCTTTATTTATTTATATTTAAATTTGTTTGTAGTAGTTAAGTGTTAAATTAGATTCTATACCTCAATGGTTATTTCCGATAATTTCAGTGACTTCACAAAAATTACTAGCTAGCCTAAATGTAGCTAGCAAGCTCAGCTAAATACAAATCCCCTAGATACAGCCACGTCTCATAGCCACGTCTCATAGCCACGTCTCATAGCCACGTCTCATATTCATGTCTCACGTCTCATAGTCACATTTGACATTGGTGATAATTACACACAGTTGTGCCACATTTAACAACCCTTTATAAAACATGACATATGGTTAAAGATGCTTTGTAACACTTATGTAGTGCTTCTGAAGGCATTACGAAGGAGCCTTTATACGCTGAACGTAATTTAAAGTGGGACCTCTTTTGGTCTTCTCACTCTCTCTCTCCCTCTCACTCTCTCTCTCCTTCTCCTTCTCCTTCTCCCTCTCCTTCTCCCTCTCCCTCTCCTTCTCTCTCTCCCTCTCCTTCTCTCTCTCCCTCTCCTTCTCCTTCTCCTTCTCCCTCTCCCTCACTCCGCTCAGGGATTGACAGGCCGCCATGTCTTTAAAGTTAATCAAAATATTGGTAATTCACCTTTGGCAGGGCAGTCATGACCTGCAGAGCACAGTACTAAGCGTTTCACAGTAGGCAGGGTGAAGAATATATTGTTACCATTCAAAACAAATTATCTTGGTTGGAGTATTGGCACAGTACCTCTCCAAGAAACGAAGGGTACTAGTTAGAGATTCCCATTTATCAGAGTATGTCAGAGCAGATTCCCCATTCATCAGAATTTTTACTCTTCCAGTATACAAAACAGTTATCCAAAAACACCTGATCTAATCTACAGACAAATGTGGAGTTGGACTTGATGTGGATATAATACACTGTACAGATGTAGGATCTTAATTTACGACATAAAGATTAAAAAAACGTTAGACCTTGACCATAACACGACAGATGAATAAAGATATTAATCAAATGTATTTATAGAGCTATTTTTTTTAGAACCGCAGTTATCACAAAGTTATCACAGAAATCGAGCCTAAAACCCCAGAGAGGAAGCAATGCCGATGTAGAGGCACGGTGGAAAAAATCCCTAGAAAGGCTGATGTGTAATGTTGTGTAACACTCACCCTCAGACCTGGGAAGCCACCCATGCCAGTCCCACCAGCAGGCCCCTATAGGACAGCACAGGAACATCATGAGTACAGGGTAGCAATAGACACACACGTGAACATCAACACGCGCATGCACACACACACACACAGAGACACACACACACGCCCAGGCCACACACAGGATAGTAAAGCTTTTCTCCAAATTACAGTATCATGCAGTCTGGCACACACACACACACACACACACAGAGACACACACACACACACCCAGACACAGCTAATCATAACACAAACCATGTTGTGCTGTGAACCTCGCTTCTTTGCTGCTTCTCAGTCTACATACATTAAACAGTGCTTTTACAGAACTTTTTAAATCAATTAAAAACACCAAAAAAAAAACAGGCTCGGGAAACAATCAGTTTGCTCATCTGCAGCTTTGCCAGCTCAATAAAGTGATTCCCTGCTGTTCTGTTGGAATCTGCCCTGCCAGATCATCTCAACACGTTGAGCTCTAAAACGTTACAGACTGCTGGGCCTGGGCTGAGCTCATCCAGAGCTACAGACGTCCAGAAACAGTCCAGAGAGTGTGTTCTAATCTAAGCCATGCGGTTGAGTCAACCCTGGCGTTTCGGAGGCCAAACGAGAACAATTGCTCTGTCTGTATACTGTGCATGGCACGACTCAGCTCAGCAGAGCTAATCTCCTAAAGGTCATAGAGCAGGTCACCAGACATAGGACAGGGATGCACAACATTGTTCCTGGAGTGTGATTTTTTGCTAGAGACTGAATAGAGTATACAAACGTGGCAACCGGAAACAGGCCAACGGCCAAAGGGTACCACATCGGCTCTCGGACTAATAGGCTGTGAGACAGCTTCTACTCCCAAGCCATAAGACTGCTTAATAGCCAGACTGCTAAATAGTAAATGAATGGTACCCAAACTATCTGCACGGACTCTATCTTGCACTGACCATACGCGCACACACTAGACTATATATACACACCATATACACACTCACTCACACACCCTACATTGACACTCCCACCTACATTCACAAACACTACATACAAAAACACACACACACACACACATACACAAACACACACACACATACATACACATTACACACACACACACACACACACACACATACATACACATTACACAAACACACACACACACACATACACATTACACATACATACACATTACACAAACACACACACACACACACACACACACACCCTACATTGACACTCCCACCTACATTCACAAACACTACATACAAAAAAACACACACACACACACACACACACACACACACACACACACACACACACACACACATACATACACATTACAAACACACACACACACACATTACACAAACACACTTACACACTTTTACACTCATCATTTGCTGCTGCTACTCTGTTCTTTATGTGACTCTTATTATCATCCCTCATGATGCCTAGTACATTAAACAGTGCTGTCACGTACTATCGACCTCAGATAGCTCCTACCGCTGCACATGGATCTGGTACTTGTGTATCTTATTTAAATCCTCTTGTGCTACTATTTTATTTTACATTACTATTATTATTTGTAGACCCTGCATCATTGGGAAAGGCTTGTAAAGCAGGCTTGTAAGCAAGCTTAAAGTCTACACCAGTGACACATTTGATTTGACTTAAAGGGATAGTGTGAGATTTTGGCAACTATTTACACAGAGTCGGATGAACTGATGGATACCATTTCTAGGTCTCTGCGTGCAGTATGAAGGAAACTGCTATGTGACGTTAGCTCAGCGACTGGGATGCACCTGTAGACTCCCATTGCGCTAACGCTATCCCAGTCGCTAACGCTAGTTAGCAATGACTCGCGAAACTACCTTCGACTTGCTTCAAATGCACGCAGAGACATCAACATTGTATCTACGAGTTCATCTGACTCTGGGTAAGTAGAAAAGGGACTTAATTGCCAAAATCTTGGACTATCCCTTTAAGAGGAGGAGGGACGTAGATCTTACCTCGTCGCCATCAGGACCAGGAGGACCCCTTTCACCAACATCTCCGACAACTCCCTGCACGCAAAAGAACAAAAAAGTTTTCATTTACACAATGTTGGCAGTTCAGTTAGGAGTTATTAGATATTCAGATGCTCCTGGGTATAATCTCTTCATTGTTGGCAGTTCAGTTAGGAGTTATTAGATATTCAGATGCTCCTGGGTATAATCTCTTCATTGTGGGCCTATCAGATCGAACAGGGCAAAGGGCGCTGGCCCTCCTTGCCTGCCTACACCTGCCTATTTGCATATTGTGGGATGTTCTGATGTTCTCCATTCTCTCCCCTGTGTTCCAGAACTTCCAGAGTGTTCCATCCCCAGCGTTCCAGAACTTCCAGAGTGTTCCATCCCCAGCGTTCCTGAACTTCCAGAGTGTTCCATCCCCAGCGTTCCTGAACTTCCAGAGTGTTCCATCCCCAGTGTTCCATCCCCAGCGTTCCAGAACTTCCAGTGTTTCCATCCCCAGCGTTCCAGAACTTCCAGAGTGTTCCATCCCCAGCGTTCCAGAACTTCCAGAGTGTTCCATCCCCAGCGTTCCAGAGTGTTCCATCCCCAGCTTCCAGAACTTCCAGAGTGTTCCATCCCCAGTGTCCCCCAGCGTTCCAGAACTTCCAGAGTGTTCCATCCCCAGAACTTCCAGAGTGTTCCATCCCCAGTGTTCCTGAACTTCCAGAGTGTTCCATCCCCAGTGTTCCAGTTTCAGAGAGAGAGAGAGAGAGAGAGAGAGAGAAGCAGGCTTTGAAAACCCCTCTCCACTCACTCACAGACAGATGCTGGTGTGCCTGGTCTGGGCCATCGGCCCACTTGGTATCCCAGCTGGCCACAGCACAGAGAAGCTGTCAGATGCTCACTGACACTTGTGTTTTTATAGCTTTTTTCACTATGTCATGCCTTTGGTTACTCGATCTCTGTATGTGAGACACTGTTTTCCTATGCCAACCTAACTGGCACTGAGAGAGACTCACTCAAATGGCAAGTTGAATGCCAAGGTATGCATATCCTCATGTTGTTGGCATCCTGTCCATAGGTTGTTTTTATATCACGGGTAATCTATTTTTGGCTGTGTGTGAATTGTTACTTTTGGCACTGAATGTGCCGAGTGCATTTGCACATTAGCAATGAACACTCACAGAATACAGATGAAGGCAAAGCTTTGGCTTTAAAATTCCTTAGGGTTTCCTGTGTTGAGGGCCCTACTTCTGTGGGAGTAGCAGATGTACACCATTATGGGTTGTGTAACACTTCTTTCTGACCTCTATTCTTCCCACCTCCTCTCCTCTACTCTCTCTCTTATCCTATCCTCTCTTCTTATCTCCCTGTTCCGCCCTCTTGATAGCGCATGAATGAATTGGACCACAGTTATTGACCCAGGATGCATGCGGACCATTCTAGTCCCCCTGTCCAGGAATATCACGGGTTTCAAAGCTGTGTGGTGTCGTGTAGTCCATTACCTGTTTTCCTTTGGGACCGGTCTTCCCAACAGGACCGGGAATACCCTGGGGGGAAAAACACAAGGAAACTCTCAGATGAGGAAAGGTGACTGCCGTTTGCTGTGTAATTCGTCTATGACAAAATCGTAGCCAAGACCTCCCTCACAGAATGAATCATACAGGTTTTTTTTTTATTGTTTTACAGGACTTTACTGCCAGAGTAAGTTATTAAGGGAAGATAAACACTGTACTACGGTCCAGGGGACTTATGATTTATTTCATGATGAAGAAGCATATTTTCCACTGACACAACATGGCATTGCATTGTGGAAAATGTAGTTATTCAACATTTTATTGTCCTTATAAGAACTCTGTGAGGAGAGATCGCTGTAGCTGCTTTGTTAGTATCAGCAAACATTCATTTGGATCTATAAATAAAACCATACAATTAACAATTAACAGACCACATATTTTCCTGTTGCTTAATAGCTCCGAAATAGATGAAACGCAACATGAATTGCCTTTGGTTAGATCCGAGTTGACTGATATTGACGACCCTCGCCCTGTCCTCGTCCACATGGAAGGTTCAAGAGGAGTACAACTGATAGGATGAGTTAGCCAGTAGCCTTGGTTATATCCTACACCTATTGCAAACAAAGAGGACAATGTCTCCTACCTGACAGACACTTAATTAGGTGCACATACTGCATAAATCAAGGTGATACTTACTCTCTCCCCTTCCTGCCCGGGTGAACCAGCTATACCAGGAGGCCCAATGAAACCCTGAAAACCAAAGCACACATACAGTACATGTGAACCCGTTTGTAACACTTTGCCTGGAGGTATAATGCAAAGTAAGACTTGTCATGAGCGTGTCCGACCACGTAATAAAGTCTTTGAACCCATCCTCAACATCTAATGGAAGACGTTATTTAGACAGCATGTACGGGACAACATATCTTTACTTGGTCTACTGATGGATAGGACAGCGGGGCATTACTGAACTGAAGATTCATCAGTCACACTCAGACAATGGAAGTGGAACAGGCAGGCTTGTTGGACCTACAGTACAGTATACGCATAGAGATAAATCATCATCATCTCTCTGTGATGGTATAGTGCATACATTTCTAACCTGGAACCCCTGCACATTGACTCGGTACCAGTACCCTCTGTATATAGCCTCGTTATTGTTCTTTTATTGTGTTACTTTTTATTCTTAACTCTATTTTTAACTCAATTTTTTTTTAACTGCATTGTTGGTTAAGGGCTTGTAAAGTAAGCATTTCACGGTACGGTAATAAACCTGTTGTATACGGCACATTTGACAAATACAATTGGATTTGATACAGATAAACCACTGTGACATCGAGCAGACTGTTGAATACCTGAACAGGTTTATGTTAAGCCCATCAAAGCAATAGTGTCTCTGAACTCATTGACTTCTGGGAATTCTGAGTGTCAGGTATGTAAACGTATGTAGCGGCCTTGATTGTAGCCAGATCAGAGATCAGTGATGATGATGTACCCCTACTCTAGTGCTGGCATGCTGACATATGTCCTATATTTATATATATATATATATTTTTTTAACCCTGGCCTGTCCACGCAGGAGGCCTTTTGCCTTTTGGTAGGCCGTCATTGTAAATAAGAATTAGTTCTTAACTGACTTGCCTAGATAAATAAAGGTAAAATAGAAAAATGCAATATGCAAGCACACACACTAACTTAAAAGAAAAAACTTGAAACTGAAGCCAAGCTATCAGTCTAATGATACATTGTCTGGCTTCATGGACAGATATGAGAGGGATAAATCTCCATCTTTCCGCCTCTCCTTTCTCTCATTCTACCATTCCATCTTTCTGTCAGAGGAACTCTTCACCCAGGTCTCATTCTACCATTCCATCTTTCTGTCAGAGGAACTCTTCACCCAGGTCTCATTCTACCATTCCATCTTTCTGTCAGAGGAACTCTTCGCCCAGGTCTCATTCTCATTCCATCTTTTCTCTTAGGTCTCATTCTACCATTCCATCTTTCTGTCAGAGGAACTCTTCACCCAGGTCTCATTCTACCATTCCATCTTTCTGTCAGAGGAACTCTTCACCCAGGTCTCATTCTACCATTCCATCTTTCTGTCAGAGGAACTCTTCACCCAGGTCTCATTCTACCATTCCATCTTTCTGTCAGAGGAACTCTTCACCCAGGTCTCATTCTACCATTCCATCTTTCTGTCAGAGGAACTCTTCACCCAGGTCTCATTCTACCATTCCATCTTTCTGTCAGAGGAAGGTCTCATTCTACCATTCCATCTTTCTGTCAGAGGAACTCTTCACCCAGGTCTCATTCTACCATTCCATCTTTCTGTCAGAGGAACTCTTCACCCAGGTCTCATTCTACCATTCCATCTTTCTGTCAGAGGAACTCTTCACCCAGGTCTCATTCTACCATTCCATCTTTCTGTCAGAGGAACTCTTCACCCAGGTGAAGCAGTTCCATCCATGGCTAGGGAAGCAGGTCAACTGGTCCTGTATCCATGCGCCTCACTAGAAAAGTTACATCTATGGAAAAAACTGTCTTAGCTGACAGGCTAAGAGCCAAATAGAAACGTTTCAAGTGGCCAATTATCCATGCTCGATTGAAAAGTGGCATGCGGTGCAACCTTCAATATATGTTTCTTAGCTGACAGGCTAAGAGCTGCTGACCACCCGAGAGAAGAAAAGTTACATGCGGCCATTTTTCCACTCTGTTGTAAAAAAATAAAAATATAAAGTAACTAGCGGTGCATCTTTCAAAACATTTACATGTATAATTACTCATCCCTCTTTGCTGACAGGCTACGATCTGCTGACCACTTCAGAGAGAGGAGATCAGGCATGTCCACATTTCATCAGTATGGAACATAATACTCATCTGGCAATAGCAGAAAAACGCCTCATCACCACTACCTCACAAATCACCACAAAAAATGAGAGGGAAATATGGAAGGCAAGCTTTTGCTTTTATTCTGACTAGCTAAAAGGGAGAGGAGTGGACAGTGTGGGGGACAGGAGACTTCTATAATTGTCACACCCTGACCATAGTTTGCTTTGTATGTTTCTATGTTTTGTTTGGTCAGGGTGTGATCTGAGTGGGCATTCTATGTTGTGTGTCTAGTTAGTCTGTTTCTGTGTTTGCCTGATATGGTTCTCAATCAGAGGCAGGTGTTAGTCATTGTCTCTGATTGGGAACCATATTTAGCCTGTTTTGTGGGTGATTGTTCCTGTCTCTGTGTTTGCACCAGATAGGGCTGTTTTGTTTTTTCACATTTCTTGGTTTTGTTAATCTATTCATGTATAGTTTCTTTATTAAAGAACCATGAATAATAACCACGCTGCGTTTTGGTCCGCCTCTCCTTCGACACAAGAAAACCATTACAATAATTGAAGCAGACAGCAGTCTGGGATAGTGGCGGTCTGGCAGCTTATCTGCTATGTTTTGGATTCTACCTTCACTTAAACATAATACAACATGGATGTAAGACTCTCTCTCTCTCTCTCTCTCTCTCTTTCTTTTTCTACATTCTTCAGCAATGGAAAACTACCAGAGACATCTCAAACTCATTTAGCCCTGTAGTTTTCCCTAATAGGCTGATATGTCATTCTGTCTCTGACAACATGTTGGCATAAACAAAAATGACAAACTGAGGGATTCTCCTTACACTTAATTTTTTTTACTTTTCATTTATCCACCTCTTCATACCCTCCTCCCAACCTTTCTATCTATGCTCCAGCCCGTGCTCTTTTCCCTCCCTCTGTTCTCTAGCGGAGGGAGAGCATGCCTGTGCTTCCTGAGGAAAGGAATGAGCTGCTCTCGCAACAGAGCAGAAGCTCGACTGAGCGAAAACAGATCCCAGACCTGCTCCCAGAGGAATCTGCTGCAGTGGGAGCCAGCACCTTGTTAACACAACACAGGCCCTCTAACAGATCAGCCGTTCCTGGTGGAGCAGACAGGTAATCCCTTCAGGAAATGAAGTATTCCCTCTAATAGAGCTGAGTAAAGTGGAGGGGAGGGTAGTAAGGGAGCTGTACTTACACGTACACCTTTAGGACCTGGGTTACCTTCTGGCCCAGCCAAACCCTGCAACAAAGGAGAGCAGCATAAGGAGAGGCCATTGTCACACAATACAGTGTGTGTGTGTCTGTTACACAGGGGGGCAATACACACTTCCACACATAAAACACTAAATTGTACATTTTAGACAGGTAGGGAAATAAAAAAATATGATTGCATAGACTAATTGTTTAAGAAGTCAAAAGGAATGAGGAAACATGCGCCACTCTCAGCTACATTACACTTCCTTGGTATCATTGTTGTGCACACACTTTTAGTTCAAACATTCGTCATCGGACATACTTATACATTATGCCTTTCTTCAAAATAATTGTTATTCAATATATAGTTGAAATCAAAATGAGGAGTCAAGTATTAGCTATTTGAATCAAAATGAGGAGTCAAGTATTAGCTATTTGAATCAAAATGAGGAGTCAAGTATTAGCTATTTGAATCAAAATGAGGAGTCAAGTATTAGCTATTTGAATCAAAATGAGGAGTCAAGTATTAGCTATTTGAATCAAAATGTCAAGCAAAAAGGTCACTAGTTGACAGTTTTTTCACTAAAGAGAGTGTGTCACTACTGTAGTTAGGAGAGAGACAGGAGGACATGGTGTTCATTTCTGAGTACAGCAATATGATAGTACGCAGGTAGTGATGTGGAATTCTGTGCAATGTAGACAAGCCGAGAGGATGGATGGAGGAATCTGGAGCATATTCACTGCACCTGCCTGCCAGGGTAACCTGCATCCCCAGTCACTCCTGGAAGTCCCGGTATGCCCTGCAGGGGGGGAAGAGAGACAAGGAGAGAGAGAAAGAGAGAAAAAAGAGATAAAAGAGAGGGATGAAAGAAGATAAACATTGGCCCTCAACAATGCTGCCAACTCAGGAATAAAACAGGCACTGTTTGCCCTCACCCATCCCCTACAGCCAAACTGTAGCAGAACACACACTCTCTCTCTGGCTCCTCCCCTTCCAGTTCCAGCCTGAACAATCACCTCGGGGCACAGAGTGGCACCTGGTGCTGAAGTCATCTCAACACCTTAAATGATTTACTTTGTAAGTGTGCTGCGTGAGTGCACTCCGTTTTAGGACGTTTTGTGTTGAAAGGGGAAACATGTTAATTGTTAGCTTCTTGAGTGGCTGAGAAATGGCTGAGAACACAGAGACAGCTGAAGAGTGACTATACCAAATGTCTTCCAGGCTACAGCTGCCTGTCTCTTTCTCTCACTGTGCGTGCGTGCGTGTGGGTGTGTCATGCTCTAGCCCAAAAATGGTCCATAATGAGATCAGTGACCTGGCGTTTTACTCAAATAAAAAGGGACAAGTTTGACCCAATGAACGCTAACGACTCACCTGTTCTCCAGGCTGTCCTTGTGGCCCTGGATAGCCCTTAGAACCCTGCAGGTAGAGAAAGAAAACATATTAAATGAGACTGAGAGGAGACCTGCTCTACATGAGGTGTAAGGGATGTGCATCTTTCCCTTTCAAGACGATTCGACATGTATCTAGACACATGGGCTCAGGAAAAATCTGTTTTAGTTACAGGAAAAATCTGTTTCAGATTGAAATGATTCGGTGCGATTCGGTTTCATTACAGAACAAATCGATTTAATTTGATGCGATACGATTCAATGCATTAACATTTGTTGTGTAAACACATTCACTATTCCATTCTTAACTCAAATCTGCTGCTGATGGGGCTCTGAACTGGATCTGTCCGCGCTGACGTGTGTGTGTGTGTGTGTGTGTGTGTGTGTGTGTGCGTGTAAATTATGTATGACTATGGTGTATGTACTATGTAGGCAACTGAGCTGAGCCATGAGAGAGACTAGGCATCTACTGTACCACTATCAGATTGGTTCTGAAATCACCATCACCCACTGATAAACTTGCAGATTAAGTGTTTGAGCTAGTAAAGTATAAATATTTATCGTTCACAAATTCCACCCCATCTCAAAATCGAAAGGTTTCGACCGTTTGGACGTTTTAACGGAGTGATCTTCTCCTCTCGCTTCGGCCATGGGGTGCGCCTTGGGGTGCGCCATGGGGTGCGCCTTGGGGTGCGCCATGGGGTGCGCCTTGGGGTGCACCTCGCAATAGTGATTGGTGTCCTTGTTATGACATTTTCAACTTTACCCTTTATATCTCAAAATGACCATATATGCCGATTGTTCAAAGCAAAACTACCAAAACTATTGCTGATGGTGAACCTCTACAATCAAAATCAAAGGCGATTCATAGTATTCTAATACATTTTCTGACCACGGGCCGCTGCACTTTTATCTTAAACATTGGAATTCGGGGCCGATGCTTACAGTGTATCGGTGAATCGTTACTTCTGACTGACTGAGTTAAGCACAGTGATATCTGAACTGGGTCAGCGGAGGTAGGAAAGGAGGGAAAGAGGGGAAAAGAGAGAGAAAGAGGGGTTGGGTAAAGAGAGAGAGAATTTCTCATGAATTTACTTCTCATTTTAGCACCAATTATTGTTTGCCTGTTGTGATCCTGTCTGTCTGTGTGCATTTCAGCCATACAATCATAAAAAAGACAGGATGCCCAGGGTTGTCTAAGGATTCTAGAACATTCCAAAGACAGGATGCCCAGGGTTGTCTAAGGATTCTAGAACATTCCAAAGACAGGATGCCCAGGGTTGTCTAAGGATTCTAGAACATTCCAAAGACAGGATGCCCAGGGTTGTCTAAGGATTCTAGAACATTCCAAAGACAGGATGCCCAGGGTTGTCTAAGGATTCTAGAACATTCCAAAGACAGGATGCCCAGGGTTGTCTAAGGATTCTAGAACATTCCAAAGACAGGATGCCCAGGGTTGTCTAAGGATTCTAGAACATTCCAGAGCTTCCTTCCTCCTTCCCAGCACCCGTAAAAAAGACAGGATGCCCAGGGTTGTCTAAGGATTCTAGAACATTCCAGAGCTTCCTTCCTCCTTCCCAGCACCCGTAAAAAAGACAGGATGCCCAGGGTTGTCTAAGGATTCTAGAACATTCCAAGAACAGGATGCCCAGGGTTGTCTAAGGATTCTAGAACATTCCAGAGACAGGATGCCCAGGGTTGTCTAAGGATTCTAGAACATTCCAAAGACAGGATGCCCAGGGTTGTCTAAGGATTCTAGAACATTCCAGAGCTTCCTTCCTCCTTCCCAGCACCCGTAAAAAAGACAGGATGCCCAGGGTTGTCTAAGGATTCTAGAACATTCCAGAGCTTCCTTCCTCCTTCCCAGCACCCGTAAAAAAGACAGGATGCCCAGGGTTGTCTAAGGATTCTAGAACATTCCAAAGACAGGATGCCCAGGGTTGTCTAAGGATTCTAGAACATTCCAGAGCTTCCTTCCTCCTTCCCAGCACCCGTAAAAAAGACAGGATGCCCAGGGTTGTCTAAGGATTCTAGAACATTCCAGAGCTTCCTTCCTCCTTCCCAGCACCCGTAAAAAAGACAGGATGCCCAGGGTTGTCTAAGGATTCTAGAACATTCCAGAGCTTCCTTCCTCCTTCCCAGCACCCGGCAGTCAAAGCAAATGAAAGTGTATTTATCACATGCGCCGAATACAAATGGTGTAGACTTTACTGTGAAATGCTTGATTACAAGCTTTTTTTTTTAATTATACAAATAAAATAGTAACACGAGGAATAAAATAAAATACACAAGAATGGAGATGCAGTGCATTCGGAAAGTATTCAGACCCCTTGACTTTTTCCACATTTTAGTTTTTTACATAAGTATTTAGAGACCTGTCCCGAATCCAGTCCTGCGTTGTCTTAGATGTGTGCTTAGGGTTGTTGTCCTGTTGGAAGGGAGAACCTTCGCCCCAGTCTGAGGATCTCCCTGTACTTTGCTCCATTCATCTTTCCCTCAATCCTGACTAGTCTCCCAGTTTCTACTGCTGAATAAAATCCCCACAGCATGATGCTGCCTCCACCATGCTTCACCGTAGAGATGGTGCCAGGTTTCCTCCAGACGTTTCCTCCAAACGTGACGCTTGGCATTCAGGCCAAATAGTTCAATCTTGATTTCATCAGACCAGAGAATCTTGTTTCTCATGGTCTGAATCCTTTAGATGCCTTTTGGCAAACTCAAAGAGGGCTTTCATGTGCCTTTTACTGAGGAGTGGCTTCCATCTGGCCACTCTACCATAAAGGCCTGAGTGGAGAACCTGTCAGAGTGACCATCGGGTTCTTGGTCACCTCCCTGACCAAGGCCCTTCTCCCGAATTGCTCAGTTTGGCCGGGCGGCCAGCTCTAGGAAGAGTCTTGGTGGTTCCAAACTTCATCCATTTAAGAATGATGTTATGCCACTATGTTCTTGGGGACCTTCAATGCTGCAAAATTCTTTTGTTAGCCTTCCCCAGATCTGTGCTTCGACACAATCCTTTCTCAGAGCTCTACAGACAATTCATTTGACCTCATGGTTTGGTTTTTGCTCTGACATGCACTGTCAACTGTGGGACCTTATATAGACAGGTGTGTGCCTTTCTAAATCATGTCCAATCAATTGAATTTACCACAAGTGGACTCCAATCAAGTTGTAGAAACATCTCAAGGATGATCAATGGAAACAGGTTGCACCTGAGCTCGATTTCGAGTCTCATAGCAAAGGGTCTGAAAACTTACGTAAATAAGGTTTTTCTTATTTTTTTATTTTAATACATTTGCAAAAAATTAAAATAAACTGTTTTCGCTTTGTCATTACAGAGTATTGTGTGTAGACTGAGGAAAAACATTTATTTAATACATTATGGAATAAGGCTGTAACGTAACAAAATGTGGAAAAAGGTCAATGGGTCTGAATACTTCCCGAAAGCACTGTATATTCAATGAGCTCACCTTGACTGACAGCTCTTTGAAAAGCCTGTGTCAAGCAACTTGGATGCAGTGAGCAGTGTTGCAGTCAAATCATCTCAAGCAACTTGGATGCAGTGAGCAGTGTTGCAGTCAAATCATCTCAAGCAACTTGGATGCAGTGAGCAGTGTTGCAGTCAAATCATCTCAAGCAACTTGGATGCAGTGAGCAGTCAAATCATCTCAAGCAACTTGGATGCAGTGAGCAGTGTTACAGTCAAATCATCTCAAGCAACTTGGATGCAGTGAGCAGTGTTGCAGTCAAATCATCTCAAGCAACTTGGATGCAGTGAGCAGTGTTGCAGTCAAATCATCTCAAGCAACTTGGATGCAGTGAGCAGTGTTACAGTCAAATCATCTCAAGCAACTTGGATGCAGTGAGCAGTGTTACAGTCAAATCATCTCAAGCAACTTGGATGCAGTGAGCAGTGTTGCAGTCAAATCATCTCAAGCAACTTGGATGCAGTGAGCAGTGTTGCAGTCAAATCATCTCAAGCAACTTGGATGCAGTGAGCAGTGTTACAGTCAAATCATCTCAAGCAACTTGGATGCAGTGAGCAGTGTTGCAGTCAAATCATCTCAAGCAACTTGGATGCAGTGAGCAGTGTTGCAGTCAAATCTTCTCAAGCAACTTGGATGCAGTGAGCAGTGTTACAGTCAAATCATCTCAAGCAACTTGGATGCAGTGTTGCAGTCAAATCATCTCAAGCAACTTGGATGCAGTGAGCAGTGTTGCAGTCAAATCATCTCAAGCAACTTGGATGCAGTGAGCAGTGTTACAGTCAAATCATCTCAAGCAACTTGGATGCAGTGAGCAGTGTTACAGTCAAATCATCTCAAGCAACTTGGATGCAGTGAGCAGTGTTGCAGTCAAATCATCTCAAGCAACTTGGATGCAGTGAGCAGTGTTGCAGTCAAATCATCTCAAGCAACTTGGATGCAGTGAGCAGTGTTGCAGTCAAATCATCTCAAGCAACTTGGATGCAGTGAGCAGTGTTGCAGTCAAATCATCTCAAGCAACTTGGATGCAGTGAGCAGTGTTGCAGTCAAATCATCTCAAGCAACTTGGATGCAGTGAGCAGTGTTAGTCAAATCTTCTCAAGCAACTTGGATGCAGTGAGCAGTGTTGCAGTCAAATCTTCTCAAGCAACTTGGATGCAGTGAGCAGTGTTGCAGTCAAATCATCTCATACGCAAAGTATGGATGTTACGTTTGATACCGGAGCTCTGAGTCAAAGTATGGATGTTACGTTTGATACCGGAGCTCTGAGTCAAAGTATGGATGTTACGTTTGATACCGGAGCTCTGAGTCAAAGTATGGATGTTACGTTTGATACCGGAGCTCTGAGTCATGCGTTTACTTCAAAGCAGTGTACCGATGCCTGTACCACTTTATCAGAAGCAGGTGATCAATGATGTCAGAATCTTTGTTTCGTCGAACAACCACCTGATTGGTTTGGTATTGGTTTGGTAGAAGACTTAAAGGTTACTCCGCGCATGCGCTACAGTGTGTGGGATATAATCTTTCATCATTTGGTTGCTCTAAGATCTTTTGACCAGCAGGTGCCACTAGTGTACACTGTGTTGTTCAAAGCCTCAGGTAATGAACCTATTTTCAACACAATTGGCTGGAAAGCATCAATGCTTCAGGAAGCTCTGTTCCGCATCACTAACACAAAGCAACTTGAATATTGAAATTGCATCAATGATGTCTCTTGTGATGCACAGCAGCACTGACAGATGTGTTGACTTGACAGCTGCATCTGAGTTTTGAACGACCCTTTCCCCCTTTTGTTCTATGCTGGCTGAAGACCTAGGTAGCCAGTAACTACGGTAGCTAACACCAGACACAGATGAAAGAGGAAACATATGGCATCTTAGCCATTGATGAATAGGGTAAATTTTTTATTATATTTTCTGACACCCTACAGTCAAATTCTGGCACCAGTAGAGTAGCTATCTAGCTATATGAACCACGCCTCTCTGCAAACACACCTTCTCCAATGTTGGTTCCAAGGCGGTACTTATTTAAATTAGGTAAGAGAATATCATGTTACCATTGGTGTATTAGAATGAGAGTTAAGGGGATGCCACCGTGTCCCCTTAATAATGAACCCAAGGGTTTGACACAGGGGAGAGGGACCAGAAACTTTATGATCATACTTTATCAATGGAGAAGCAACAGTCGTTTTTCATACTTTATCAATGGAGAAGTAACAGTTGTTTTTCATACTTTATCAATGGAGAAGTAACAGTCGTTTTTCATACTTTATCAATGGAGAAGTAACAGTCGTTTTTCATACTTTATCAATGGAGAAGTAACAGTCGTTTTTCATACTTTATCAATGGAGAAGTAACAGTCGTTTTTCATACTTT
This sequence comes from Oncorhynchus nerka, assembly GCF_034236695.1. Lineage (NCBI taxonomy): Eukaryota > Metazoa > Chordata > Actinopteri > Salmoniformes > Salmonidae > Oncorhynchus > Oncorhynchus nerka. The sequence goes on along the minus strand of NC_088412.1, from coordinate 48,819,319 downwards.
ATCAATGGAGAAGTAACAGTCGTTTTTCATACTTTATCAATGGAGAAGTAACAGTCGTTTTTCATACTTTATCAATGGAGAAGTAACAGTCGTTTTTCATACTTTATCAATGGAGAAGTAACAGTCGTTTTTCATACTTTATCAATGGAGAAGTAACAGTCGTTTTTCATACTTTATCAATGGAGAAGTAACAGTCGTTTTTCATACTTTATCAATGGAGAAGTAACAGTCGTTTTTCATACTTTATCAATGGAGAAGTAACAGTCGTTTTTCATACTTTATCAATGGAGAAGTAACAGTCGTTTTTCATACTTTATCAATGGAGAAGTAACAGTCGTTTTTCATACTTTACCAATGGAGAAGTAACAGTCGTTTTTCATACTTTGATCTGCTTTTCTTCAAATATCATCAAATGTCATAAAGACAGTCATACAAGGACAAACATTTCACAATTTTACCATGACTAGCTAGAAAACAGATGCCCAATGAAATAACAGTTGATGCTATACCGACGTCACTCTATAGTGAGGCCAGTCAAATGTACTGTATAATTAAGTGAATATGCTTAGTCAGTAATCCTTGATTCGAAGGGTTGGAAATTTTCCCATATTTTACAAATGTTCCACCCCGAGAAAAAATCACTTTACTCCCAGGTAACCCCGTATTTCCTTCCAAAACAGGAAGTGTCATTCAAAAGCATATAAAGCAGATAAATAGGTCTGTCTGTATTTGATTAAAGCTTTGAGAAATTCAAGCCTGATGATATCTGAGCCTGATGATACCTGAGCCTGATGATACCTGAGCCTGATGATACCTGAACCTGATGATACCTGAACCTGATGATACCTGAGCCTGATGATACCTGAGCCTGATGATACCTGAACCTGATGATACCTGAGCCTGATGATACCTGAGCCTGATGAGCATTACATGAAATACATTTCATGAGCCCTACATGAAATACTTTTTAGAATAAGGCTGTAACCTAACATGGACAAATTCAAGGGTAGCTTTACGAAGGCACTGTATGATATAGATTTATAGGCTTCTGCACATTACACACGACAGACAAACCACAAAAAACATAGATGTACCGTATTGTATTACATGGAATGGAATTACGCACCTCGTTCAAACCATGATAAAGTTAAGAGAACATGAGATTCTGGTGCAACACCTGCAGCCTACAAAGTTCCATGTGTAACGTGTACGCTAGGAGTCGGGAAGCAAGTACAGGGAGTGAGGTTAAATATACATGAAACATGGAACAAAACAAGAAACACGAGTAGTGTACAGACATTTAACACAGGAACAGAATCACGCCTCACCAAGGGGAAGCAACAGGGATTTACTGGTGACGTCGGGTCCAAGTGCCGCTGCCGAAGCAACCGGGGATGCCTCAGTTGGCTCGTCAGGCTTCCATGCCTTAGCTGGAGCGACAGCTTCACAAGCCTCGTCAGCCTCGTCCGGCTCGTCAGACTCGTCAGGCTCCCAAGCCTCGGCCGGCTCGTCAGACTCGTCAGGCTCCCAAGCCTCGGCCGGCTCGTCAGGCTCCACAGGCTCCCAAGCCTCGGCCGGCTCGACAGCCTCTTCAGGCTCCCAAGCCTCGGCCGGCTCGTCAGCCTCGTCAGGCTCCCAAGCCTCGGTCGGCTCGTCAGGCTCCCCAGGCTCCCAAGCCTCAGCCGGCTCATCAGGCTCCCAAGCCTCGGCCGGCTCTACAGGTTCCCGTGCCTCAGCCGGCTCTACAGGTTCCCGTGCCTCGGCCGGCTCTACAGGTTCCCGTGCCTCGGCCGGCTCTACAGGTTCCCGTGCCTCGGCCGGCTCTACAGGTTCCCGTGCCTCAGCCGGCTCTACAGGTTCCATTGTCTTAGCAGGCTCTAACGGTTCCATTGTCTTAGCAGGCTCTACAGGTTCCATTGTCTTAGCCGGCTCTACAGGTTCCATTGTCTTAGCCGGCTCTACAGGTTCCCGTGCCTCAGCCGGCTCTACAGGTTCCCGTGCCTCAGCCGGCTCTACAGGTTCCCGTGCCTAAGCCGGCTCTACAGGTTCCCGTGCCTAAGCCGGCTCTACAGGTTCCCGTGCCTAAGCCGGCTCTACAGGTTCCCGTGCCTAAGCCGGCTCTACAGGTTCCCGTGCCTAAGCCGGCTCTACAGGTTCCCGTGCCTAAGCCGGCTCTACAGGTTCCCGTGCCTAAGCCGGCTCTACAGGTTCCCGTGCCTAAGCCGGCTCTACAGGTTCCCGTGCCTAAGCCGGCTCAGGTTCCCGTGCCTAAGCCGGCTCTACAGGTTCCCGTGCCTAAGCCGGCTCTACAGGTTCCCGTGCCTCAGCCGGCTCTACAGGTTCCATTGTCTTAGCAGGCTCTACAGGTTCCATTGTCTTAGCAGGCTCTACAGGTTCCATTGTCTTAGCAGGCTCTACAGCTTCCATTGTCTTAGCAGGCTCTACAGGTTCCATTGTCTTAGCCGGCTCTACAGGTTCCATTGTCTTAGCAGGCTCTACAGGTTCCCGTGCCTAAGCCGGCTCTACAGGTTCCCGTGCCTCAGCCGGCTCTACAGGTTCCCGTGCCTCAGCCGGCTCTACAGGTTCCATTGTCTTAGCAGGCTCTACAGGTTCCATTGTCTTAGCAGGCTCTACAGGTTCCATTGTCTTAGCAGGCTCTACAGGTTCCCGTGCCTCAGCCGGCTCTACAGGTTCCATTGTCTCAGCAGGCTCTACAGGTTCCATTGTCTCAGCAGGCTCTACAGGTTCCCATGCCTCAGCAGAAGCGACCGGCTCGCTCCTGGTCCTCGGGACCGCCCTTCTGGTCTGCGTTCTGTGGCTGGAGCAGCGCACCAGGGAGGGGGTACTGTCACATCTACCCCCGCTCCCCCTCTCCAGCGCTCGACGTCGTCAGTTTATTTGTTATTACGCACACCTGCCACCATCGGTACGCGCACCTGCGCCTCATGAGACTCCTGGGCTCCATCACCTTCCTGCTTACCTCCCTTATATCTGTCACTCCCTTTGGTTCTTTCCCCAGGCGTTATTGACTCTGTTTCTGTTTCATGTCTGTATGCTTTTCGTGTTTCTTGGTTGGTACTATGTTCTATTTACTAGTACATTTTCACTCCCTGTACTTACTTCCCACCTCCCAGTGTACACATTACAACATGTATAGTCTAGCCAATTTGATTTTAATTTTGAAATATAATAGGGCCTATGTGTATAATTAATAGGCTGACACATATATACCTTTCATAATATTTCCCCTAGTGTTATTTTGCCTACCTCCTCTTTCTATCTCTATTGTTGCTTCATTCTTTCCTCGCCTTTTTAACAGTTAGGCTAAATGAAATAACTTTTGTTTTCCTTATCTTCATTATTCTAATGACATGCTTAAATAATATAGGACTAGAATTAGATGCAGATGGCTTTCACTTCTCTTCACGTAGATTGAATGGTTATGGGTCTGAATAAATAACTGCTATAGCCTACCGCCATCGCGGTAAACAAAAGCTTGCTTCCCTCTTCGAATAGACTAAAACGGGGGAAAAAACGATGTCCAGGAAACTATTCTAGTCTTGCTTTTCCGGCATGGGTCTCCAAGGGCTAAGGAGTATTTTTTTTAGGGAGAGAGGGCAGCTGAGCACAGGTGAGTGTGTATTGCGCAAGAGACAGAGGCTATAGGTTATATATAAGGCTAATACTGCATTGAATGCATTACCTGAAAGTCGTAGACTAGGATATCCTGAACAGGATTATCTATTTTGGATGCAATTTGAATGGAATCGATGTAGCGACAGAGACTGCTCGTGCGTGCTCTGATTTAAAGCAACGATATTCCAGTGATAGGCTGTTTTAAAACTCTAAAGCTGCAATGGAAAATGTATATCTTGACATTTAAAAATATGGTGACCCCCGAAAGACAGATGGAGATGTGTAAATTAGACACACATGCAGTCCTTATATCACTGTAGCATAAGCTATGCTGCAGCAAATGTAGGCCTACCTGTCACAAGACAAAAAGTTACCATGATGAGATGATAGGTCTACATGCATTGTGAACTGCACTCCATACTGAGATGGACTGTCTGATGCAGAGAGCAGAAAGAAAGCCTTAGAGAAACCAGATAGAGACATTGCATATCATTGAACAGTTCCAGTTCACGTCATGCTATTGATATAAATAATGAATTATAATTTACAGGTTTCTCGCAGTTATTTGTCCCAGGAAAATGGAGTGGTTGTGGGTGGTAACTATTTGTAAATCTCGGTAACCGGGTTCCCACCATTCAACCATACTTGGATAGTGTCAAGAAAGGTTTTGTACTGGTCAGAAAACTTTCAGATGTCAAATAAATGAACAGTTGATGCTAAACTGTGTGACCTAAATGTAGGTCAGTTGGATGAATAATACAAGTGATCAGTATTCCTTGACACTGTAGCCCAAAGAGTACTCTGGTAGAGTCAAACCAGGATACATTATATTCCTTGACACTGTAGCCCAAAGAGTACTCTGGTAGAGTCAAACCAGGATACGTTCTATTCCTTGACACTGTAGCCCAAAGAGTACTCTGGTAGAGTCAAACCAGGATACATTATATTCCTTGACACTGTAGCCCAAAGAGTACTCTGGTAGAGTCAAACCAGGATACGTTCTATTCCTTGACACTGTAGCCCAAAGAGTACTCTGGTAGAGTCAAACCAGGATACGTTCTATTCCTTGACACTGTAGCCCAAAGAGTACTCTGGTAGAGTCAAACCAGGATACGTTCTATTCCTTGACACTGTAGCCCAAAGAGTACTCTGGTAGAGTCAAACCAGGAAACGTTCTATTCCTTGACACTGTAGCCCAAAGAGTACTCTGGTAGAGTCAAACCAGGATACATTCTATTCCTTGACACTAGCCCAAAGAGTACTCTGGTAGAGTCAAACCAGGATACGTTCTATTCCTTGACACTGTAGCCCAAAGAGTACTCTGGTAGAGTCAAACCAGGATACATTCTATTCCTTGACACTGTAGCCCAAAGAGTACTCTGGTAGAGTCAAACCAGGATACGTTCTATTCCTTGACACTGTAGCCCAAAGAGTACTCTGGTAGAGTCAAACCAGGATACATTATATTCCTTGACACTGTAGCCCAAAGAGTACTCTGGTAGAGTCAAACCAGGATACGTTCTATTCCTTGACACTGTAGCCCAAAGAGTACTCTGGTAGAGTCAAACCAGGATACGTTCTATTCCTTGACACTGTAGCCCAAAGAGTACTCTGGTAGAGTCAAACCAGGATACGTTCTATTCCTTGACACTGTAGCCCAAAGAGTACTCTGGGTCAAACCAGGATACATTCTATGAGCGTAAACACACATTTTTGGATGCTTCAGGAAACTGAGTATTCTTCGTCTTTACCATAAAACATGATGAGAAACATCTAAGGCAGAAAACAACAGGATTACGAGAGAAATCGTAAGTAATAATTTAATATAAAATGTATAAACGGTTCAATAAAAATGAGATCCTCGGTCTTTGTATTACAGCCAGATCCTGCATTTAGGTAAACTAGTGCAAGCAAAGAATGAGTATTTACAGCACCTTACACAACATGTATTTGTCCATTTCCCTAATAACCCTCGTTCACTCTTTAAGTGAGCTTTCCAAGAGAAAGAAAGTCAACAATCTGGTCAATCCACATTTTAAATGTAGGAAAAGTATTGGAAGCCCACAATAGAAGAATACATTTCTTAGCAAAGTATGTGATAGTCATGAACACATTTTCTCTGTCATGATCAAGAACAAAGTCCTTGTTAATGCTGGGCATTAAGAAGATTGATACACAGGGTCATACCAAACTGTACATCTAGTATTTTCTGTGCCCCAGTATGTATAGATTGCCAAAATCTGGTCATCTCTCTACAACTCCAAAATACATGCATATCGGTTCCACTTTCAGAGGTACACCTTTCACGGTCAGGAGAAATGTATGTATTCATTCTATGGAGTCTCACTGGGGTGTAATAGAATTAGATTATTTCATTTTTACATTAGTAGAGGTGCAGTATACCCTGTCACAAACATCCACCCATAACTCATCACTGATATTCCATGATGAGTCCTTTTCCCAGATTATTTTCAAAGGAGTAAAGGAGGAGCATCCTTTCTCAGAAAGAAAGATATATGAGATGTTGCCTTTGATGGATTGTGCTGTAGCAAGAAGGGACTCAATTTCATTCAGCTGAGCTCTAAACCTCCCCTTGGAAGTAAATGAGGAAATGACATGCCTCATTTGTAGATATTAAAAATAAAAATAAATGGATCTTGGCACATTGAATTCACTTGAAAGGATTTCAGTATAGTGGTTTTCTGATGAAACAGGTCTGAAAAGGTCCTGATCCCTAGAGTATGCCAAAGATTAAAGTTGGCATCACTCAGGGCTTTTGGCAAGTCTGGGTTGCATACTATAGGCGAGTGAGAACATATTTGGGAGGAAATGCCCAGGTATTTCGTACAATCCCTCCATGCTAGTAGGGTGCTGTAAATCACAAAGGTTTTGGCTATGTTGCCCACTTCACTAAAGTTATTAATGAATATAATTGAGGGGCAATGAACCACAGGATTGGGCTTCTATCTGAATCCACGTTGAATCTTGTCTGTTTGTGATCCACGTTAGCATGTTGCGGAATTGGGCAGACCAGTAGTACAATCAAAGAGTATCCTAAGTCTAACAAACAATAAATCCTTCTAACTGTAATGAGCTTTTAGTTCATTTAAAACCCTGTTGTTTTTATCTTCAACTTTATAATTTGTCATTGACGGCCATAACAACAACAAATGTTGTTGCTAAAAGTAGGTTAGCTAACTCATATTTTGGGGGGACAGTAGAGCGAAACCTTTTTTTAACGGGCCTGCGTTCCGTGTAGCTCCTCTCCTCCACCGTTTCCTAGGTTGTGACACAGGAACCTTCACACTCAATAAAAAGCCCACTCGGGGGTAAGGGGCTTAGGCTGAAGTCATTTCCTCTGAAAATACCTTCCCAGGGCACAGTTGATGGCCTGGGTATTAGGTTCAGCTACTGCAAACATTGGTCTGTGTCCTCCTGGGAGGCAAGGTAAAGGCCAACCTTCGGAGATCAGACCTGGGTACAAATACTATATGAAATCTTTCAAATATATTGAGCATTTGCTTTAGCCTGCCTGGAGTTTTCTATTGGTTCCATGCAACAGGCAAGCTCTATCAAGCACAGCAACATGATTTGAAATGATAGTATTTGAACCCAGTTCCCTCAGACAAGATGAGGGCAAGGGCTTAAAGTAGCAGTCCACAGCCAGCTGCTGCATGTGGAGACAGATAAGGGCTCTCATCTCTGAGACTAAACTGAGGAGAGTTGTGTGAGCTGTGCGTGCTGATGTATGAATTTAATTGGTTTCCTTCCTCTGCTTCCTCTTTCTCCTCATGCCATTTTCTCTTTTGAAGAGGCATCGGATGGTGTGCCTGTCATCAGGGGCCATAACCTCCCTCAGAATGCCTTTACTCTTAAAGATTCAGGCAAGGAGTCCCGGAGCCTGGCCGCAGACGGGTCGCGGGGCGACGCACGCATGCGTGCGTGTGTATCTGTGTGCGTGTGTGCGTGTGTGCGTGTGTATCTGTGTGCGTGTGTGTCCAGCCCTATGGAGCGACAGCAGGGTGGGCTGAGGTGGCTTAGGACTAGGAGCTCCCCGGCCCCTGTCTGAGAGACAGACCCTCTCTGTGAATGGGTAACATTATCCTGATTCCTGAACACAGCCAGGGCCCACTGGAGGCCTCCGCTTAAGGCTAATACTTATGAAGCTTAGGCAGCGGGAGCATCATGTGTGAGGCGAGCAGAAACAGCTCCGATTCAGAACAGAAGCTCATGCAGGGAACTCATTCGATGACAATATGATCATCTAATTGGATCCGGATCAGTTCTCATCATTCATGCCTTCAAAGAGCCAATGGAATGACAGTTGCTTTAGATAATATGTCTACAGTATGTCAGAGCCAGAGGTTAGAAAAAGCCCCGATGTTATAACTGTTGAACTCTTACCGTTGGACCCGCAAACCCTTCTGGACCTGGAAGACCTTGTGGACCTCTGTCACCCTGGAAACGAAAGGAGAAAACCATGACAACATTAGACTTGATCAAATAAGTTATTAGCAAGTCAATGAACTGCAACTATTAAGAGATATCAGATAAGGATAAGAAGGCAGATTAAAAGAGACGAAACAGGGAGCTGCAGCTGGCAATGGTTAGAACACAGGCCAACGGAAGTTTCACTGACTGATAATAGGTAGCAACTGTGCCAAAGCTTTGCAGAGAGACACTAAGATATCAGAAGATAAATATCAGAGGAATACAGGATGTGATTAGAGATGAAGAGAATAATAAAAGGAAGTTGAATTGAGAGTGAGAGAGGAGAGGAGGAAATACCGATCAGAAAGAAGGGTTAGAAAACCTCTAAACGTGTAGTTGTGGAGTCAATGAAAGAGGGAACAGATGCTGCTAAAGTGAAGTTGAAAGATATGGGGCCAGAGTGGTTGAGTGAAGTATTCGTTTTTGAACGGGAGAATCAGGAAAGGCAAGAGATTGAGAGTGAGAGCAGAAGATGGAAAGCAGAAAGAGAAACCAGTAGCGAGGGATTGAGGGACAGTTAGATGTTGAGAGAGAGCTAGAGAAACAGAGAGAGACAAAGCCATGCTGTCTGTCTGTCTGCTGGCCAGAGTAGACTAGGTCAGATCATTCTTTACCTTGTCTCCTGGCGGGGCCTGACCTGGGGACAGTCCTGGATCGCCCTTAGAGCCCTGACAGTGACACAGAGAGTCAGGGTCAACACTTATTTATAGCAGCCAGAACCCCCTCCACTACATACTGTACAGGGGAGATCAAAGTGCAAAGGTACAAAAAAAAAATCTGTGCTGCTCTTTACTGTGGCAAAGTTCGCCACCCGAACAGTACCGTCTTTTCCAATGACAACAAAGTGACTCATTCTTATCGGAGTCTTATCTCTTATCTCCTTTATGACTGAGAGATCTGTGCTGTTCCTCCGTTAAGGTTGACATGGCTTTCTGCAAAGCGTCTTTCAAGTCTCAGCCAATGATGGAGACCTGACTCAGTTATTGACAACTGCGATTGGTGGGAACGGGTCCTAAGCTTCTCTTGAGTTACAAAGACACCCCACAGATGAGGAGATACAGACAGTGGAAACGTACACACACTAACAAAGGGACCCCTACTTTCCCCTTTTTAACCATAACATGTCATAGTAATTCAAGTTTATTCTATACCCTTCACTCAATGAAAGTCCAAACACTCTTACTTCAGTAGGCCTAACCATGAAATTACACACAATCCACATTTTCTGGGCCTGAGACAAATGTTAAGCCAGTGTTTTATGTACCCTCTTAACAGAAGTCTATGTTTAGACTCGGGGTCCTCCTTTCTGATCAAGGGATGCTCTGCCCGAGTTCAGGTGACACCTCAGAGGCCTATACTACAATACCTGTTCATCACTACTGATTACCTGCTCTCAACAGGTATTTCTCTCCGGGGGTTGAAGCATTACATTTCACTGGTTTTGACTGACAGCCCATTCAAGCATTCAGCTGTTAAGGGCAGGGAGGGTGTGTGTGTGTGTGTGTGTACCGCAGCAGAAGTTACTGGCAGTGAAACCTTGATTCCTTCTCTTCTCTGTTTGAAAAATGTCAACAGTGCATGGCGTTCATTTAAAGCCTCTATCAGATCCCATGAGCCATTCGTCATAACATTTCATGCTGCGCTCAAACAACCGTCAACTGAAGCTTTTCAGCTTTCGGCACATCAACCAGGGACCTCAGACAGACACAGGTTTGCTTGTTTTTTTTTCTTTTCTCATCCCTCTGTTTCTTCCCTTCATCCCTTAAGACTTCACAACACAATTTACAAACAAAGACAAAGAGTTCCCCTCTCTCCGATCCCCCGCCTCCAGTGTGGGTCTGAGGATGAGTCATTGTGTGTATGTGGTGTTAGCTATAGTGATTTAGGATGTTTCCAAAGAACCCAATGGGGAAGCCTCAAGGGCCATCGCTGGCCTCCCATGGTGTCCACAACAGGGTCAAAGGGCACACCAGAACACATCCATCAATGTCTGAGCCCTCTTTCTGACAAATCAGAGAGGAAAACAGGACATTGCTGTCTCTGTGTGCGGTCCGGAAGCCCTCACGGAAAAACCACATGAATTTCACATGTGATTTTATGTGAAGTTAATGTGATAACGTGTGACAACATGATCTCATGTGAAATAAATGTGACAACACAGGGATGCAACATTTCCACGTGTGCTAACATGAAACTACGCGCGACAACATGTGCTAACATGAAACTACGCGCGACAACATGTGCTAACATGAAACTACGCGCGACAACATGTGCTAACATGAAACTACGCGCGACAACATGTGCTAACATGAAACTACGCGCGACAACATGTGCTAACATGAAACACGCTAGCGACAACATGTGCTAACATGAAACTACGCGCGACAACATGTGCTAACATGAAAACTACGCAACATGTGCTAACATGAAACAACGCGACAACATGTGCTAACATGAAACAACGCTAACGACAACATGTGCTAACATGAAACTACGCGCGACAACATGTGCTAACATGAAACTACGCGCGACAACATGTGCTAACATGAAACTACGCGCGACAACATGTGCTAACATGAAACTACGCGCGACAACATGTGCTAACATGAAACTACGCGCGACAACATGTGCTAACATGAAACTACGCGCGACAACATGTGCTAACATGAAACTACACGCGACATGTGAACATGTGAAAACATGATCTTGTGTAATACAGTGCTTTCGGATGAGACTCGAAATTGAGCTCAGGTGCATCGTGTTCCCATTGATCATCCTTGAGATGTTTCTACAACTTGATTGGAGTCCACCTGTGATAAATTCAATTGATTGGACATGATTTGGAAAGGCACACAACTGTCTATATAAGGTCCCACAGTTGACAGTGCATGTCAGAGCAAAAACCAAGCCGTGAGGTCAAAGGAATGGACCGTAGAGCTCCGAGACAGGATTGTGTCGAGGCATTCAGTCCAAAGTATTCAATCTTGGCTTCACCAGACCAGAGAATCTTATTTCTCATGGTCTGAGAGTCCTTTAGGTGCCTTTTGGCAAACTCCCAGCGGGCTCTCATGTGCCTTTTTACTGAGGAGTGACTTTCTAAAAAACCTGTTTTCACTTTGTCATTATTGGGTAGTGTGTGTATATTGACGAGATTCTTGTATTTTTTCAAAATAAGGCTGTAATGTAACAATGTGGAAAAGGGGAAGGGGTCTGAATACTTTCCGAATGCAAACATGCCAATTGTAAACACTGTTAAAAGCACTGTGTATCATAATGACTCATTTTTGTTTTCACATGAGATGTGTAATGTTCCTAAAGAACATTGTGAATGGATAGGGTTTAAATTGGAGCTTACCCACCAACTCCAGGGGTGTCTGGTGCCAACTCCCAACCAACTCTCACCACAGACAAGCTTAGTTTAACGACCTGGCCACAGCCACTACACCACAGCCGTCTGCACAGCACAGCCCACATCCCACATCCCTGTCAGAGGTAGCTGAGTCTGAAAAACTACAGCTGTTTGTCTGGTTTATATGACGACTCGTGATACAGATGAGAAAGGTGACGAGCCTACAATGTATCCATCCACATTGATGGCAATCTTGAAAGTCACACAAGAATAGCAATTTAAGCTATTAAAGTAATTAAATTGCTAATAAATAAGGAAATTATCTCATGTAAAACGTTAAACGAGTCTCCCTGTCCCGTCTCTATATTCCCATTGAATAGGACAAGCACAATACAATTCCAATATGAGGCGAACCAACAGCAATAAACCCCTAACCATCAGGATTCCAGAGGTTTGGGGAAGGCGGCCTGGGAAGCAGGTGTGTTCTCCCACTTATACAGTTACACAATATTCTTGGAAAAATCTTTCACAATCGTCATTTTCAGGTAAAGAACAAAACAATCACATACACCCTACATGAAACAGTAAACCGTTTATGGCCGGAACCAGCACAAACCAGTTGGACGGTCCTTTGATATCCATAGGGCTGGCACGTTTTTTCACATGCAGGCGCTTGTCCATTCACATTTTTTTTTACGGGTGTAAAAGACCATAAGCAGCTCGTGCGTTTCAAGTTTGGGGAAGCTTACAATTGATCCTACCATTTCTACCTGTCTGAGTGAAAGTTATGATATATGGACATTTTCATTTCAACAATTCAATTCAATTCATTTCTCAAAATCATTGTCACATGGTTAATCATAAAATCTGAAGTAAAATGATAAATATCTGAAAGTTAGTTGAATTTTAAGGCGAGAGCACCAGCCTCTGCCATTAGGACACATTGATACACTGTGGTCCATTGGCGGCTAAAGAAATTAGCGCATAGAACCTAAAGGCCAATGCAGCAGTAAGCGTATAACTACCACCGTTAACTAAGTAAAATACATAGGCCTAAAGCCGAGAAATAAAAACAGTAGAAAATATCCTGATGAAAATTCCTGCCTCCCTTTCGATCTGTCTTGACTTGAGCTATTGCTAGTGAAGTGCAACATTGTATCAAATCATCAACTGGATCGGCCCAAAGCCGTTGCTAGCACACTTGCAACATTGCATCAACTATCCTATTCCAGGCTCTCAGAGTTTCCCACGCCAGTGAGCTCGGGACAGACAGCTGTTTTTAATGACATTTCCACGGGAACATCGGATCATGATAGTTTACTAATTCACACAGAGGCTTGGTGATTATCGAGGCCGTGACTGTTGGAAAGATTTTTCAAATGCTGAGGAACTATAATTTGCAATGGATGTATAAAAAAAAACTGACTTTGTTTACAATGTGTGAGGCGAAGAAAAAATTACTGAGAAGCTCAGCTTATTAGTGGTGGACGTGGTGAGTTAAGGCAACCAGACATTGCCAAATGGGCATTTTCAGAGGAGGAACTTCTTGATGCAATTAAAGCCTTTAAGTCTGGGAAAACTCCAGGGCTGGATGGAAAACCAGTTGAGGTAAAACCTTTTTTGATGTACTCAGAGGACCGTTATTAGCATGTTTTAACCACTCATATAAAAAGGGTAGATTATCAGATACTCAACCAGAAGGTCTAATTTCATTATTACTGAAACAGGACACAAGTGGTAAATATAAAGATCCAGGCCATTGAAAAAAATTTCGAGGCCCCTTACACTTCAGTGTTGTGATGCAAAAACTTGAGCAAAATGCATAGCGCATAGAATTTAAAAGGTATTGTTGGATATTATACATCCTAATAAGACAGGTTTTTACATGGACGATACATTGGAGATAATATAAGATAAGGACTGGAAACAATAGAACACTATGAAAAATCTGGGAAACCAGGCCTGGTATTCATAGCTGACTTTGAAAAAGGCTTTGATAAAGTACGACTGGAATTTATATGTAAATGCCTGGAATATTTCAGTTTTGGAGAATCTCTTATACAATTGGTCAAAGTTATGTATAGTAATCCTAGGTGTAAAATAGTAAATAATGGCTACATCTCAAAGTATTATACTGTGGTGAAGAAAAACAAGGTTGTCCACTATCGGCATGTCTATTTATTATGGCCATCGAAATGTCAGATCCAACATTAAATAAATATAATATTATTGTTCAACTCAAATATACTAATTGAGAAAAAAAAAATTTATAATCTTTGTAAATTAGATCATAAATAGGACTGGTGGAGTTACATCACACATGTGGCTAACAAAAAATATATGGAAATGTCTGCTCTACCCAAAAGTGGAAGGGAGAGAACGTAAGGAACTTGTCTGTCGGCCCTGAATTAAAGACCAAAATTGGTTAAGGAAAATTGTGAACCAGTTTAATTTAAGGACCAAAAAATGTACAGCTGTGCCATATAGATTATAAAATTGTAAGGACCAACGCTGGTAGACAGGAAGCATGTACAGGGAGTGAACATTTAATTAACAATGGACAAGGAACAGGATCTGGCATCTGGACATGAATACATAACGACATTAATGCTGACACGGGGAACCAATGGAAGAACAGACCGATAAATGGAGCAATCAACAGTGAAGGAGTCCAGGTGAGTCCAGTGAGCCCTAATAAACGTAATGATTGTGACAGGTGTGCGTAATAAAGGGTAGCCTGGCGGAGAGGGAGAGCGGGTAGAGAATTTTGATGTACCAATTTCATGGCACATGGTTTATGAACTGATACACAAAACAATGTCCGATTCAAAACTTTTTCAATTTAAATTATTATACAAAAATCAATAGAATGTTATATATGGGCATATACAATAAGCTTATGAAAATAAAGAGTCGCACACTCCATATATAAACACCTTGTAATTGATTGTGTAAATCACCTAATAAATTACTGGGAGTTGATACAGTTGAAGTTGGAACTTTACATACACCTAAATTGGAGAAATTAAAACTAATTTTTCAACCACTCCACAAACTTCTTGTTAACACACTACAGTTTTGGGAAGTCGGTTAGGACATCTACTTTAATTTTTCCAACAATTGTTTACAGACAGATTACTTCACTTATAATTCACAATTCCAGTGGGTCAGAAGTTTACATGCACTAAGTTGACTGTGCCTTTAAACAGCTTAGAAAATTTCAGAAAATGATGTAATGGCTTTAGAAGCTTCTGATAGACTAATTTACATAATTTGAGTCAATTGGAGGTGTACCTGTGGATGTATTTCAAGGCCTACCTTCAAACTCAGTACCTCTTTGCTTGACATCATGGGAAAATCTAAAGAAATCAGCTAAGAACTCATACAAAAATTGTAGACCTCCGCAATTCTGGTTCATCCTTGGGAGCAATTTTCAAATGCCTGATGCTACCACGTTCATCTGTACAAACAATAGAACGCAAGTGTAAACACCATGGGACGACGCAGCCGTCATACCACTCAGGAAGGCAACGTGTTCTGTCTCCTAGAAATGAACGTACTTTGTTGCCAAAAGTGCAAATCAATCCCAGAACAACAGCAAAGGACCTTGTGAAGATGCTGGAGAAAACAGGTACAAAAGTATCTATATCCACATTAAATTGAGTCCTATATCGACATAACCTGAAAGGCCGCTCAGCAAGGAAGAAGCCACTGCTCCTAAGCCTCCATAAAAAAGCCAGACTACGGTTTGCAACGGCACATGGTGCCAAAGATCGTAATTTTTGGAGAAATTTCCTCTGGTCTGATGACACAAAAATAGAACTGTTTGGCCATAATGACCATCATTATGTTTGGAGGAAAAAGGGGGAGGCTTGCAACCCGAAGAACACCATCCAAACCATGAAGCAGAGGGGTGGCAGCATCATGTTGTGGGTTGCTTTGCTGCAGGAGGGACTGGTGCACTTCACAAAATAGATGGCATCACAAGGTAGGAAAATTATGTGGATATATTGAAGCAACATCTCAGACATCAGTCAGGAAGTTAAAGCTTGTTCGCAAATGGGTCTTCCCAATGGACAATGACCCCAAGCATACTTCCAAAGTTGTGGCAAAATGGCTTGAGGACAACAAAGTCAAGGTATTGGAGTGGCCATCACAAAGCCCTGACCTCAATCCCATAGAAAAGGTGTGGGCAGAACTGAAAAAGCGAGTGCAAGCAAGGAGGCCGACAAACCAGCTCTGTCAGGAGGAATGAGCCAAAATTCACCCAACTTATTGTGGGAAGCTTGTGGCTACCGGAAGAGTTTGACTCAGGTTAAACAATTTAAAAGCAATGCTATCAAATACGAATTGAGTGTATGTAAACTTCTGACCCACTGGGAATGTGATGAAAGAAATAAAAGCTGAAAGAAATAATTCTCTCTACTATTATTCTGACATTACACATTCTTAAAATAAAGTGATGATCCTAACTGACCTAAGACAGGGAATACTTACTAGGATTAAATGTCAGGAATGATGAAAAACTGAGTTTAAATTTTGAACCTGAATAGAAAGGTTCAGAACTTTTTTTTGAAACAGCACAGTTGAAAAAATATATGGCAAATAGCAGTGGTGTACTTTACTATTTATATTGTTTACAACTTTTACTTTTACTTCACTACATTCCTCATTTTAAATGATGTACTTTTAACTCCATACATTTTTCCTGACACACAAAAGTACTCATTTGTAAATGATGTGTGTTGGAGTGCCCCTGGCTATCCATAAATAAAAAATAAAACAAATAAAAATGGTGCAGTCTGGTTTGCTTAATATAAGTAGATTTCATTTAAGTAGATTTGAGCAGTTACATTTACTTAAGACTTTTACTCAAGTCGTATTTTCCTGGTTGACTTTCACTTTTACTTGAGTCATTTTCTATTATCTTTACTTTTACTCAAGTATGACAATTGGGTACCTTTTGTTCCAGGAAAGAGGTTTTCTGAGAAGAGCATTTGCTACAGGAGCACCTTGAATTCAGTGTAGACAGGGAATTTTCGACGGTAAATTGTCTTAAACATATCAACGTCTTGCATATGCAGTCAATTCTCCACATTTAAATTTGATTTCAAAATATGGAAACTGCCCTGAAGGCACAGATCTACAATCAGAGGGTTCAGAATGGTTCGTACATTAGTTTTCAACAGAGCCGGTACATCAAGCTACCATCACTAAAACATCATCCAGAATATTGCCGATGTCTGTTAGTATTCATGTTATATTTCTGCTCATCTAAGCCTCATCCGGTATGAGTGAACCTGAGCCAGTCAATGTAATGTTACTAAGGACCAACCAGTTCAGGACAGAGGTCAAGTCAACCCCTTGCATTAAAAGTCATCAGACTTCAATTTACAGCAAGGTTATCTTTTTCTTTCGGGAAAATACATGTTTATGCTTCTCTTTCAAGATGAAATGAATCAACACTCTTTCCTCCTCACCAACAGCAGATTTTTTTTTACATGCATCTATTTAACCACCATCTCTTCTTTTCCCATCCCGCCCCTCCCCCTTAACTGCCTACTCAATCAAATGACAGACACAGGTATTTTCCCCTCCTCCATCAGCAAATAACAACCAATCAAAGGCCTCTGTCATGCCCACGGGGCACTTTCCACCCAAAAACTCTGCTGCTGCTATTCACCACGGCAATAGCTGGGAAAAGTAACCTTTATTTAACTAGACAAGTCAGTTTAGAACAAATTCTTATTTCAATGACGGCCTACCCCAGCCAAACCCGGAAGACACTGGGCCAATTGTGCGCCACCCTATGGGACTCCCAATCACAGCCAGATGTGATGCCGCCTGGATTCGAACCAGGGACTGTAGTGACGCCTCTTGCACTGAGATGCAGTGCCTTAGACAGCTGCGCCACATCGGGAGCCTGAGAAGAGTCTATCCCTTCCAAAGACACGTTGATCTGAGCACCATAGAGATATACGTTTTTATCTCAATATTGAGCACCTACCACCCACTCTGTGGCAGAGTAATGTTGCTTACCATTCATTTAAATTGCCAACCATAATGAAAAAATATGAAATTAAGTACTATTCCTCAGAAACAAAAATCATAACGTTGAACCCAAGATGAGTAAGATACTAGTCTCTCTAGACAGACGGGTTGCCTCCCACAATGTACCAGCTTAACACTTCTGTACGTGTACAACATCAGTTTGGTCTACACTGTTAAAAGTGCCCTCACTGCAACTGAGCTGCCACCAATGCGTAGGAGACAACCTCAACTTTACTAGAGTATTGAAACACGTCCTGAGATGTTTTGAAACATTACATGGTGTGTCGTAGCGTCATTTAGTCAACACCTTGCCAGGGACTGGGAGCGCTAATGGAAAAGGTTGAAAACACAAGTATGATGTTTAAAGTTCTGTTTAGTGCAGAATTAGACCTTCTCCTTTTGGTGTCGTTTCCTCTAAAACTATTGTGGTGTTTCAAATCCTGTCTATTGCAAAATTAGATCACTTCTTCTGGAGTACTTTAATGTTTAACATTGATTTATGTATCTGATCATTTGCCAGTTTAATCCATTTTGGCAGGCATTGTTGAGCACACTAGTAACTAGAGGTTTTACTGCAAGCAATGCAGGATTCTGTATTTGCCTCTGTCATTAAAAGTTGGATATGTGGGAATGGGTTGTCTCATCACTCATGTCCTTTTGCCTGAAGATTTCGATATTTGTTCACCATTACACCTCGTGGTACAACAAGCTGCTTAATACTAATGTAGAAGTATACTTGTCTTTCTTCAAACATGCTTATAACAATGTGTAGAAATGTTTGAATTACCCACAATCCTCTAAAAACAGAGACACGTGGCAAGATAGGAAGTGGGATTCAATTACAGCTTCCGCCTGTCCCACCTTTTACATGCCACGAGAAACCCCCAAAGTGTTTTGACAACACTTTTCTTGAAAACACTAATATTCAACCCCTTACATTGGGGTTTTACATTCCACCTCCAGATCTCAGGTTAGGTGCACCACTTTCCATGGTTTCATTACACAATCATGGTGTTTTGAGTCTCTATTTTGACAGTGTTGAGGAAAGAGTTGGGACATCCGTCTTTCCTACGTCACTGCACTAACCGATTGATGCGTAAACATCCCCGGACATCCGTCTTTCCTACGTCACTGCACTAACCGCTTGATGCGTAAACATCCCCGGACATCCGTCTTTCCTACGTCACTGCACTAAACATCCCCGGACATCCGTCTTTCCTTCACTCACTAACCGCTTGATCGTAAACTGACACTCACTGCACTAACCGCTTGATGCCCAAGCGTAAACATCCCCGGACATCCGTCTTTCCTACGTCACTGCACTAACCGCTTGATGCGTAAACATCCCCGGACATCCGTCTTTCCTACGTCACTGCACTAACCGCTTGATGCCCAAGCGTAAACATAACATCAGTCTTTCCTGTCACTGCATAACCGCTTGATGCGTAAACATCCCGGACATCCGTCTGTCCTTGATACGTCACATGCACTGCACTAACCGCTTGATGCCCAAGCGTAAACATTCCCGGACATCCGTCTTTCCTACGTCACTGCACTAACCGTTTGATGCGTAAACATCCCCGGACATCAGTCTGTCCTACGTCACTGCACTAACCGCTTGATGCGTAAACATCCCCGGACATCCGTCTTTCCTACGTCACTGCACTAACCGCTTGATGCCCAAGCGTAAACATCCCCGGACATCCGTCTTTCCTACGTCACTGCACTAACCGCTTGATGCGTAAACATCCCCGGACATCAGTCTGTCCTACGTCACTGCACTAACCGCTTGATGCGTAAACATCCCCGGACATCAGTCTTTCCTACGTCACTGCACTAACCGCTTGATGCGTAAACATCCCCGGACATCGTCTTTCCTACGTCACTGCACTAACCGCTTGATGCCCAAGCGTAAACATCCCCGGACATCCGTCTTTCCTACGTCACTGCACTAACCGCTTGATGCGTAAACATCCCCGGACACAAAATAGTAGCTATCAAGATGAAGATCACTGAAGATATTTTTAAGGAGTGCATTTCCCAAGTGGCTAGTTTGCATTAACTACCTTTGCTAAAAGCCACTGCTAACATTTTGCC
This sequence comes from Oncorhynchus nerka, assembly GCF_034236695.1. Classification (NCBI taxonomy): domain Eukaryota; kingdom Metazoa; phylum Chordata; class Actinopteri; order Salmoniformes; family Salmonidae; genus Oncorhynchus; species Oncorhynchus nerka. The sequence continues at coordinate 48,799,695 of NC_088412.1, read as the reverse complement.
GGCAAACTTAGGTTTCGCATTACGACGTTCTGGCATGTCTGCCTCGTGATTTGTTGAGAGCGTTCTGTCTGTAGTCTTCTGTCTGAAGAGGACCCTCCCCAAAACAATTTGTGTCCCTTTTTGAAAATCTGTAATTAATCCCAGAGTGCTGTTGCTGCCCTAGGTCTGGGATTTCCGAGGCTAGTTAGGTACTGCTTCCCTCCCACTAGGATTAGACCTTACCCTTTTCTGGAGCAAAGGAGTCTGGGAGTCAGAGTATGACATTGAACATTACAGCCAGGGCTCTGACAATAAAACTGGTCCTGGCTGACCCCTGGGGGCCTCCACATCCCACAACATTAACAAGACTCTCTCTGGAGCTCAAGGGGGATGTCTGTGCCCCCCAACCCAGGATTAGAGCACTCACCTTGGGACCAGGAAGACCAGGCAGGCCGGGGTTTCCATGTGGACCAGTAGGACCCTAGAGAGATAGAGAGAGATTAATTTACAGTAGATCTACTACATCACAACGACAGCATAGCATTATTGCTAAGTGGATGGGTCTCTACAGAAGGTGTAAACGGTACAGTGAATTAGTCATACTGTATGTCAGAAACAGTTCCCATCTTTTAGCCACAAAGATTAAAGGTAGATTCATCTGCTGAATGAGTCAGTGATTGTAGGCTGTGATGAGATATAGTGAGACTTTTTACACATATTTTATGTCACATTTTTCTTCATGTGCCAAACTATGTCCTACCTTTACACCGTCCAAGAGTGCACTTTCAAGGGAACACCTTATAACATACATGCACTCACTTTGAGTACAACTCACACGTGGGAATAACCACACGTGCATGCTCACACACACACACACACACACACACACACACACACACACACACACATCTGCACCCCTGCTGTTGCCTGGCTTAACCTTCATTCTCTCTATAACACCCACTACAAACTAAAGCTATGAGGTAAGACTCTGCTCTCTCCCATAACAGTAATCAGTCACCATAAATGGCTGTGATCAGGAGATGACAGAGACTTAACGTAGGGGTAATGATGACCCACGCCTAGTTTTAAAGGTGTCTGTGTATCCTCTTGACACTGGGTTGTGTTGTGGTGTCACAGTCTTGTTCTACCACCCAGCCCCCAACCTCTCCCCCTGGCGCTCTACTTTCCGCGACTCCAGTAAAACCCCATAACAAAGGATCTCTCACCCCTCTGCCTCCCTCCCTCCCTCCTCCCCCCATTTATCTAACTACCCGTCTCGCTCTCTCCCCCTCTATCGCTGCAACTCTCTCCTCCCACCCTCCTCCTATCTCTCTCTATAGCGTTCTTCTCTCAGTCGCTTTCTCTATCGCTTCCGTCTCCCAGAGCAGATTATTTAAAGTGGGGGTCTGTTCTGTGTGTATAAAATGCTGCCACCTGTGGAGTGTGGGATTTAGCTAAGGTACAATACAAGGTGAGTACAGTACAGTGAGGTCTGGAGGTTTGTATCTTGCTGAGGCAGCAGAGTTCGCAGCCCACACAGACACAACCCCCCATTACAGTCATTTTCCACCCCATAACAAAGCCTCCCTCTGTCTATGCCTCTATGGGTCACCGCACAGTATGTAAACCATATGTCTCCACAGTTGGGTCCCATGAGGGTTTACCATTATACAGTAGTTTTACCTGTAGACAATTTTTACTGCCTGTCTGGCTGGCTGCTGGAGGGTCCCTGTCTGTCTGACACACACTAAACATGCCTAACCAAGAGGCTTGATGTGTTATAAAGAAGACTTTACAAAGATAAAAACAGAGAGAGGTGCACCTGTGGTCTTCCTGAGTATAGCTGGCTAACTGTGATAGGCACTGCATCTCAGTGCTAGAAGCGTCACTACAGACCCTGGTTCGATTCCAGGCTGTATCACAACCGGCCGTCATCGGGAGTCCCATAGGGTGGCGGCGCACAATTGGCCCAGTGTCGTCCTGGTTAGGGTTTGGTCGGTGTAGGCCGTCATTGTAAATGAGAATTTTTTCTTAACTGACTTGCCTAGTTAAATCAAATTTAAAAATATATATATATCATTCTCTATAGCAGAATGTTCAGAAATGCCAGAACATTAAGAGCAAAACATGTCTAGTGATGTTGAAGATGCTCAAAAATTTCTACAGCTGCACCAATGACTGGAACGAACTGCAAAAATCACTGAAGCTGGAGTCTTACATCTCCCTCTCTAACTTTAAGCATCAGCTGTCAGAGCAGCTCACCGATCACTGTACCTGTACACAGCCAATCTATAAATAGCACACCCAACTACCTCATCCCCATATTGTTATTTGTCCTCTTGCTCTTATCCTCTTTTGCACCCCAGTATCTCTACTTGCACATCATCATCTGCACATCTATCACTCTAGTGTTAATGCTAAATTGTAATTTTTCTGCCTCTATGGCCTATTTATTGCCTTACCTCCCTACTCTTCTACATTTGCACACACTGTACATAGATTTTTCTGTTATTGACTGTACTTTTGTTTGTGTAACTTGTCGCACTGCTTTGCTTTATCTTTATTATTTTTTTACCTTTATTTAACTAGGCAAGTCAGTTAAGAACAAATTCTTATTTTCAATGACGGCCTAGGAACAGTGGGTTAACTGCCTGTTCAGGGGCAGAATGACAGATTTGTACCTTGTCAACCTTCCAGTTACTAGTCCAACGCTCTAACCAATAGGCTACCCTGCCACCCCGGCAGAATAAAGAATAAATACAAAATCTTGACTGGCTGCATCACTGCTTGGTATGGCAACTGCTTGGCATCCAACCAAAAGGCAGTACAGTGCGTTTGGCCCAGTACATCTCTGGGGCCAAACTCCCTGCCATCCAGGACCTCGATACCAGAGGAAGGCCCAACATTTGTTTTAAAGCACATATGTCAGAGTCAAGGCCCGCGGGCCACATCCGGCCCGCAAGAAGGTTTTTTACGGCCCCTGGGATGATCTTGATTTATTATTAGAACCGGCCCGCAGCAAGCCGGCAGCCCGCAGATCTTTTACACGCACCAATACTACATTTCCCACAATGCAAAGGTGACGCACCGAGCAGTAGGCTGCTTCATTTCAATATTTATTGGCACAGCAGTCGTCAGCATCACAGTAAAATTAACTTTCAGATACCCATCAAAAATGGCAAAACGGAAGGTGGATACTGAGAACCGGGGTTTCAAACAAGGTGGGAGTCGGAGTATATGTTCACGAAGGTAGCTGGAAAACCTGTGTGTCTTCAGTACTGAAAGAGTATAATCTGAGACGACATTATGAAACGAAACACGCGGACAAAAACAAGAATATGGACATGGAACAAAGGCTACAAAAGGCAGAGGAATTAAAACGAGGCCTCAAATCTCGACAGGCTCTGTTCAAAAAAGCCAAATCACAAGGCCAGGCTGCTGTCAAGGCCAGTTTTATTTTGGCAGAAGAGATCGCTAAATCAGCCCGGCCATTTTTGGAGGGGGATTTCATCAAAACTGCATGATTAAAGTTTGTGACGAAGTTTGCCCAGAAAAAAGGCAACTCTTTTTAAATGTGAGTCTGAGCAGAAACACCATTGCCGAGAGAGTAGACCAGTTGTCCATCAATCTAAAAGAGCAGCTTGTGAAAAGGGAAAAGATTTTATTGCATATTCCTTGGCTGTGGATGAGAGCACCGACATTTCTGACATTGCCCAGTTGTCAATTTTCATCCGCGGAGTGGACTCCAACCTAAGCGTGACAGAGGAGTTTTTGGCTTTACGTCCTATGCATGGCACAACCACGGGGCATGATTTGTATGAAGAGGTGTCAAGATGTGTAAATGAGATGGAGCTGCCTTGGGAAAAACTCGTGGGTTTGACAACCGACGGAGCACCTCGATGTGTGGACACAGGAGCGGACTGGTGGCGAAGATACGGGAAAAGATGCAAGAGGAAAACGCGACAGGTGAGCTGACAGCTTATCATTGTATCATACACCAGGAAGCGTTGTGCGGTAAAGCCTTGAAAATGGAGCATGTAATGAGCATCATCACGCACAGTTAACTTTATCAGAGCCAAAGGTTTGAATCACCGCCAGTTCAAGGCATTTCTGACGGAGTTAGAAACGGAGCATGGTGATTTGCCTTATCACACAGAGGTGCGATGGCTAAGCCAGGGAAAGGTGCTTCAAAGATGTTTCGAGCTTCGTGAGGAGATTTGTCTGTTCTTGGACAGCAAAGGGAAAGACACAACACAACTCCGAGACGAAATGTTTCTGTGTGAAATGGCTTTTCTGTGTGACATTACGAGTCATCTGAATGCAATAAACTTGCAGCTGCAGGGTCGGGATCGTGTCATCTCTGATATGTACAGTACAGTGAAGGCATTTAAAACCAAACTGACTCTGTGGGAGACGCAGATGCGGAAAGAAAATTTGAGCCACTTTCCCAGCTGCCAGACCATTACATTTTACATTTACATTTAAGTCATTTAGCAGACGCTCTTATCCAGAGCGACTTACAAATTGGTGCTTTCACCTTATGACATCCAGTGGAACAGCCACTTTACAATAGTGCATCTAGGTCTTTTAAGGGGGGGAGGGGGAGAAGGATTACTTTATCCTATCCTAGGTATTCCTTAAAGAGGTGGGGTTTCAGGTGTCTCCGGAAGGTGGTGATTGACTCCGCTGTCCTGGCGTCGTGAGGGAGTTTGTTCCACCATTGGGGGGCCAGAGCAGCGAACAGTTTTGACTGGGCTGAGCGGGAACTGTACTTCCTCAGTGGTAGGGAGGCGAGCAGGCCAGAGGTGGATGAACGCAGTGCCCTTGTTTGGGTGTAGGGCCTGATCAGAGCCTGGAGGTAGTGAGGTGCCGTTCCCCTCACAGCTCCGTGAGAAGCTCTCTACCAGTGCGTTCCCGAGCACACAGTTGGCTGATAAAATAGGTATGCTTGCCGCTGACTTTCGACGCCGATTTGCTGACTTTGAAGCACAAAAAAGCAGGTTGGAACTGCTCGGTAACCCATTTGCTGTTGACGTGGAAAGCTCACCACCAAACCTCCAAATGGAGTTGATTGACCTCCAATGCAATGATGCACTGAGGGCAAAATATGCGGCAGTGGGTGCTGCGGAGTTCGCCCGTTTCCTCCCCGGCACAATGCCCCAGCTGCGCATCCAGGCTGCTCAAACGTTGTCTATGTTTGGCAGCACATACCTGTGTGAACAACTGTTTTCTTTGATGAACCTGAACAAAACATCACACAGAAGTCGACTTACTGCTGAACACCTCCACTCAATTCTGAGGATTTCTTCAGCTCAGAGCCCTGAACATTGATGAACTTGTGGAAAAGATGGGACACCACCAAGTATCACCTCAACCTCAAACAAGTGAACATTACTGTGCAATCACATATTTAGAGTTTTACTCAGTTCAAGTTTAAAAGTTAAAATTTAATATTTGTTTTCACTGCATGTTACTTCTCCTTAAACAAAGTGTTGTTTTTGATTAATAGATTTTTGCACTTTATTTTTTTGTATTTCAATCCAATTATATTTTAAAAATATTTCAGTTGAGTGGATGATAGAAAATTGCTATTATTGTTTTTTCTTTGAAGTAAATTTAGCCCACTTTTTGCTAAAATAGAAAATATAGTCTACTGATGGTGCCTTGAATACCGGTTTCTTTCATTTAATGTTCATGTTATGGGGATATTTATATAAAGGAAATTTGTCTTTTGTGTCTGTTGAAAATTAAAGATTACTGACAGAGCCATAAGAAAATATTGCTTTATTTATCTGATCATATTGTAATATATTTGTTAGGTTTTCAGTAGGTTCAATTAGGTTCACTAGACTATATGCGTCATTTAAAAAATTTTCAATGAACATTCGAACAGTCCGGCCCTCGTCTTGTAGCTGATTTTTTTATTTGGCCCTCCGTCCATTTGACTTTGACACCCCTGTTTTAAAGACTCCAGCCACCAAAGTCATAGACTGTTCTCTCTGCTACCACACGGAAAGCAGTACCAGAGTGCCAAGTCTGGGACCAAATAGCTCCTGAACAGCATCGACCCCCAAGCCATAAGACTGCTGAACAGTTCTTAAAATGGCCACCTGGACTATTTACATTGTCCCCGGTTGTTGTTGTTTTTTTTCAGTGATTCTCTTGCACTGGCTCTATGCACACTCATTAGACACTCACACACACACACACTACATATGCTCACAAACAAAACACACACTTTTTTGAAGCATTTCACGGAAAAGACTACACCTGTTGCATTCGGCGCATGTGACCAACACAATTTGATGTGATTTGATTTAAATGGTCTCAGTGATCAGAGGGTAGCTTTCAGAGATCAAACTCTACTATGGTTTAGTCTCAACAACATCAGAACAGAGACACGCACTGAACAGCATTGAACAGCACTGAACAGCCCTGAACAGCACTGAACAGCACTGAACAGCCCTGAACAGCACTGAACAGCCCTGAACAGCCCTGAACAGCCCTGAACAGCACTGAACAGCCCTGAACAGCACTGAACAGCCTGAACAGCACTGAACAGCACTGAACAGCATTGAACAGCCCTGAATAGCCCTGAACAGCCCTGAACAGCACTGAACAGCACTGAACAGCATTGAACAGCACTGAACAGCCCTGAACAGCCCTGAACAGCACTGAACAGCCCTGAACAGCCCTGAACAGCACTGAACAGCCCTGAACAGCCCTGAACAGCATTGAACAGCACTGAACAGCACTGAACAGCCCTGAACAGCCCTGAACAGCACTGAACAGCACTGAACAGCATTGAACAGCACTGAACAGCCCTGAACAGCACTGAACAGCCCTGAACAGCACTGAACAGCACTGAACAGCATTGAACAGCACTGAACAGCCCTGAACAGCACTGAACAGCACTGAACAGCACTGAACAGCCCTGAACAGCACTGAACAGCCCTGAACAGCACTGAACAGCACTGAACAGCCCTGAACAGCACTGCCCCAGCACTGAACAGCCTTCAACAGCACTGAACAGCACTGAACAGCACTGAACAGCCCTGAACAGCCCTGAACAGCACTGGACAGCCCTGAACAGCACTGAACAGCACTGAACAGCCCTGAACAGCCCTGAACAGCACTGAACAGCACTGAACAGCACTGAACAGCCCTGAACAGCCCTGAACAGCACTGAACAGCACTGAACAGCACTGCCCCAGCAGTGAACAGCACTGAACAGCACTGAACAGCACTGTACTGCTGTAGCAGCAGGAGCTGATTTCTTGATGCTCCAAGAGCCAGTACAGAAGGCTTATACTATACTACAGTATACTGTATACTGGGGTATTTGGAAATAGCCACGGGATGGTTTTTCAATACTTTCAATAAGGTTGAAACTATTTCTTTGAAGTTTTTCAATACATTTTTATATTTATAGCCAATTTAAGTGAATACATGCAGCCAAATTGTGCAGTACGTTAGGAGACAAAAGAGATTACGTTCTTCATTCCACTTGTCAGATTATTTTACATTATGAAGCTTAGCGTAGTTCCCTAGAACAGTTGAGCGAGTCACGTTTTCTTGTAAAGAGCACAATGGGAGAAAGCGGGAGCCGGTGAGTCCAGATGTGTATTTGGTTTAACTTGCTAGTTAGCTAGGTATGTGGCTGAATTAATGAGGAGACGGGGCATCGTATATTCTTAGCTTTCAGCCATGTTTGAGAAGTCAAAGGGCTTTGGATGAGTTATCTGTACAGCTGTCACTGCTATCTTGATATCCTAAAAAAATATATATAATTTCGGTTCTCGGCCCCTGAGTCTGCTCCTCTGCCCCTCTTCTCAGAGCAGAGAAAGCCGGCCCCGTTGCCCTAGTGACTCCAGACACCACACAGACACAGCATGTATACATGCTGCTCCAGAGTCAGTGCTGTTTTTCCTTCACCATGCATCCAAACATTGTTCATTTGCACTATATCTCTCGTTCACATTTGGTTGTAAATGTCCAAACTCACCCCAAAAAATGCATTCTGTACCTGCTACCTTTATGAGCTGCTAACTTTATGAGCTGGATTGCCTGTCTTTGCAATTAGTTTATTTTAGATTGTGCTCGTTAGCATATTTAGCTAATACTATGGAAATCCGCTAGTACTTGTGCTAGGCCCCCTTGTGTACTAAGCCGGTTACTATAAATCCCAGAATGAGAGAAGGACGATATGAAAATCTTTATACCGCCCAACCCTACAGTAAAGTAAACATGCATGCATTATCCTCTCACAGGACTATCTCATTCCTACGCACCATTACAGCTCATCCCTGGTTCTTTTTGGAATGCCAAAAATGCCATGGTCTTGACAACTGGCTTGTGTCTGTGGATTAATGGTGATGAAGTGCTTTGAGAAGTGTATCGACTCGCAGACCGTGTGTCATTGCTATGTCTGTTGGGTGTGTTGATGGGGTGAGAGTGCTTTGAGAAGTGTATCGACTCGCAGACCGTGTGTCATTGCTATGTCTGTTGGGTGTGTTGATGGGGTGAGAGTGCTTTGAGAAGTGTATCGACTCGCAGACCGTGTGTCATTGCTATGTCTGTTGGGTGTGTTGATGGGGTGAGAGTGCTTTGAAAAGTGTACGTGTAAGTGATGTGTTTTCAGTCACACAGTGTGTGTCAGTGTTGAGAGAGTGTGTGTCAGCGTTGTGTGTATCAGTGCTCTCGGGTATGAACGTGCTTCATCAGGCCAATAAACCCGACCCCAACTTACGGAGGACCAGAACTAGCCACTTCATGACCTGTCCTGAAATAAAACTCTGAAGAATCCTTTTCAAAAAGCCAGCACGACCTTGTAAGATCCTATAAAAAAAAACACTTTTCATAGCACCATATATCACTGTACGAGACTGCTAGGGTTAAAACAAATCTGGGGATCTCCTTTCAATCTGTTTGCAGTGTCACCTCAAGGAGGGGTGTAAGCACAATGGCATCACATGACCACAGGTGTGACCTGGTTTACAGTGTCACCTCAAGGAGGGGTGTAAGCACAGTGGCATCACATGACCACAGGTGTGACCTGGTTTACAGTGTCACCTCAAGGAGGGGTGTAAGCACAATGGCATCACATGACCACAGGTGTGACCTGGTTTACAGTGTCACCTCAAGGAGGGGTGTAAGCACAATGGCATCACATGACCACAGGTGTGACCTGGTTGACAGTGTCACCTCAAGGAGGGGTGTAAGCACAATGGCATCACATGACCACAGGTGTGACCTGGTTTACAGTGTCACCTCAAGGAGGGGTGTAAGCACAATGGCATCACATGACCACAGGTGTGACCTGGTTTACAGTGTCACCTCAAGGAGGGTTGTAAGCACGATGGCATCACATGACCACAGGTGTGACCTGGTTTACAGTGTCACCTCAAGGAGGGGTGTAAGCACAATGGCATCACATGACCACAGGTGTGACCTGGTTTACAGTGTCACCTCAAGGAGGGGTGTAAGCACAATGGCATCACATGACCACAGGTGTGACCTGGTTTACAGTGTCACCTCAAGGAGGGTGTAAGCACAATGGCATCACATGACCACAGGTGTGACCTGGTTTACAGTGTCACCTCAAGGAGGGGTGTAAGCACAATGGCATCACATGACCACAGGTGTGACCTGGTTTACAGTGTCACCTCAAGGAGGGGTGTAAGCACAATGGCATCACATGACCACAGGTGTGACCTGGTTTACGGTGTCACCTCAAGGAGGGGTGTAAGCACAATGGCATCACATGACCACAGGTGTGACCTGGTTTACGGTGTCACCTCAAGGAGGGGTGTAAGCACAATGGCATCACATGACCACAGGTGTGACCTGGTTTACAGTGTCACCTCAAGGAGGGGTGTAAGCACAATGGCATCACATGACCACAGGTGTGACCTGGTTTACAGTGTCACCTCAAGGAGGGGTGTAAGCACAATGGCATCACATGACCACAGGTGTGACCTGGTTTACAGTGTCACCTCAAGGAGGGGTGTAAGCACAATGGCATCACATGACCACAGGTGTGACCTGGTTTACAGTGTCACCTCAAGGAGGGGTGTAAGCACAATGGCATCACATGACCACAGGTGTGACCTGGTTTACAGTGTCACCTCAAGGAGGGGTGTAAGCACAATGGCATCACATGACCACAGGTGTGACCTGGTTTACAGTGTCACCTCAAGGAGGGTGTAAGCACAATGGCATCACATGACCACAGGTGTGACCTGGTTTACAGTGTCACCTCAAGGAGGGGTGTAAGCACAATGGCATCACATGACCACAGGTGTGACCTGGTTTACAGTGTCACCTCAAGGAGGGGTGTAAGCACGATGGCATCACATGACCACAGGTGTGACCTGGTTTACAGTGTCACCTCAAGGAGGGGTGTAAGCACGATGGCATCACATGACCACAGGTGTGACCTGGTTTACAGTGTCACCTCAAGGAGGGGTGTAAGCACAATGGCATCACATGACCACAGGTGTGACCTGGTTTACAGTGTCACCTCAAGGAGGGGTGTAAGCACAATGGCATCACATGACCACAGGTGTGACCTGGTTTACAGTGTCACCTCAAGGAGGGGTGTAAGCACAATGGCATCACATGACCACAGGTGTGACCTGGTTTACAGTGTCACCTCAAGGAGGGGTGTAAGCACAATGGCATCACATGACCACAGGTGTGACATGGTTTGCAGTGTCACCTCAAGGAGGGGTGTAAACACAATGGCATCACATGACCACAGGTGTGACATGGTTTACAGTGTCACCTCAAGGAGGGGTGTAAGCACAATGGCATCACATGACCACAGGTGTGACCTGGTTTACAGTGTCACCTCAAGGAGGGGTGTAAGCACAATGGCATCACATGACCACAGGTGTGACATGGTTTGCAGTACTCACCCGAGCTCCTCTCTTCCCAGCAGGACCAGGTAGACCAGGGGGACCAGGAGGACCCTGTTATAGAGAGAGAGAGGGATGTTACAGACACACAAATAACTTGCTAATTGAGATGTGATATCATGCGGTTTAATGTACAGTTAGATGTGGGTAGGTGGATACTGTATTTATGTAAGAGGTCTAGACAATTTCAAATCAAAGGAGGCAAAAAAAACAACGTTTTTTTTAACTCCAAATCGCTAATAGCAAAGCTTTGAGAGGATGGTGATATCATGTTACATTGTCTGGATGAGTGTGAAGTACTATGCCTCAAACCAGTTCTGGGATTAAGATAAACTCTTTGTCATGGCAAAACAACCATGGAGGAAGAGCATGGTATGATTCCACTTCATGTTCTTTTCGACCCAACATATAAAAGAAGAAAGAGGGGGGGGGGGGAAACAAATGTGCTGAATACTTTTAAATTCCAGAGTTGGAACTGAAGACTCTAGTACAGTACTTGTAAAACGTGACTTTGATGACATTAAACCTGGTATGTTATGTGGTAGCTTTTTTTTCCCATCCCACGCATTCATAACAAACTTACACAAATGCACACATCCACAGAGGTGTGGAGTAAGGAGCTAACTTGCAAACAAGTCAGAAGTCAGCTTGGCTCTCTCAAACGGGATACAGATGTGGGATCTTAATTTGCTACAGCGGGAAAATAATCAGTCTTTTACTTTCGGTTTTGTACACCAGCTTCAAACAGCTGAAAATACAATATTTTTGGTGATGGGAAGTATATTTCACAGCGGTTTAGATGGTAAAATGATTCTCTACACAATGACTGATTGTTTTGTCACATAAACTGAAATGATGTGAACTATTAGAATTTTAGCAACTAGGAAATGGCTGAGCGATTTCTGCATATTGCACCTTTAAAAAGTATGATTGATAATTGGAGGCTTTTCAAAGTAACAGTTATCATGTATCCTCTATGGACTGATGTGCTAATCCAAGGCAAACAAAAAGAAAGAGAGGATCACTGGAGAGACTTACAGAAAGAGGTTTCACTGAGTGTCTTGGCTGTGGATGGGATGCTAGTAGTAATACTGACAGCAATATAACTGCAGGGTGATTCCTCACGAAACTAGACCATGATTTAGGGGATTTTCACAGCATTTCATCCATAAAAGGGTAATTTCGAGGAAGGATTGTTGACATATATTTGATATTTCTACTTTATATTAAATCATAATTGAGAGGAAATTACCTTAAGTTGGAACATGAATATATGTTGGCCTTACCCAGGCCTCCTTTAAGACTCAATAATGATTATGTAGGAGTTACAAGGAAAGAATAGTGTATATAAAGATCCAGTCCATTTCAAAAATTGGAGGCCAGCATCCCTGAGTCGCCTCTTCACTGTTGACGTTGAGACTGGTGTTTTATAGGTACTATTTAATGAAGCTGCCAGTTGAGAACTTGTGAGGCATCTGTTTCTCAAACTAGACTAATGTACTTGTCCTCTTGCTCAGATGTGCACTGGGGCCTCCCACTCCTCTTTCTATTCTGGTTAGAGCCAGTTTGCGCTGTTCTGTGAAGGGAGTAGTACACAGCGTTGTACGAGAACTTCAGTTTCTTGGCACTTTCTCACATGGACTAGCCATCATTTCTCAGAACAAGAATAGACTGACGAGTTTCAGAAGTTCAAAAGTTCTTTGTTTCTGGCCATTTTGTAATCGAACCCACAAATGCTGATGCTCCAGATACTCAACTAGTCTAAAGAAGGACAGCTGTACTGCTTATTTAATCAGGACAAACAGTTTTCAGCTGTGCTAACATAATTTCAAAATGGTTTTAAAATGATAAACTTGGATTAGCTAACACAACGTGCCATTGGAACACAGGAGCTATGGTTGTTGATAATGGGCCTCTGTACGCATATGTAGATATTCCATAAAAAATCTGCCATTTCCAGCAACAATAGTCATTTACAACATTAATCGGTGTTATAGTAAAGACTATAAGCAGCTCGCAAGTTTCATGTTTGGGGAAGCTTACAATTTATCCTACCATTTCTACCTATCTGAGTGAAAGCCATGATATATAGGCACATTTTCATTTCAATAATTACGTTTTCATTTCTCAGTCACATGGTTAATCGTAAAATTCTGCACAGCTGCCACTTAAAATTCAACTAAGGCGAGAGCACCAGCCTCTGCCAATAGGACAAATTGATACACACAATATTGAAAAGTATAAACATCAATATACAAAAAAATATACAAAAAGAAAGAATGTATTTGGCAAATATTTGTATATATTGTTAACATAATACACACATATATATATAGAATAAGTTCCAGAGTAGGATCTTTGCTAGTTTTAAAGTTATTACCCATTTCATACATAACAATTGGCGTAGTAGACAACGTAACCAATCACAGTCCTCCCTTTACTTGTTCCACTGTATCACCCTGCAAATCAACAGCAAACAGTGACCAATCACAGTCCTCCCTTTACTTGTTCCACTGTATCACCCTGCAAATCAACAGCAAACAGTGACCAATCACAGTCCTCCCTTTACTTGTTCCACTGTATCACCCTGCAAATCAACAGCAAACAGTGACCAATCACAGTCCTCCCTTTACTTGTTCCACTGTATCACCCTGCAAATCAACAGCAAACAGTGACCAATCACAGTCCTCCCTTTACTTGTTCCACTGTATCACCCTGCAAATCAACAGCAAACAGTGACCATGTTGAACCATTTTCACATTCACTCTGTTAGTAATGCTTACACATTGGATCTAAAAGTAGCATAGATCCCAGTCTGGAACTTTGATATTCCCGTAGTGTATATTATGTTCAACAATATATCCAAAACGTTGCCTTATCAAAAAGGGTACATTTACAATATTCATGTTAATATTTTTCAAGATTCATAAATGAAGGTAAGGAATTAGGGAAATGTGTTTATTGAAATCAAAATACCACTCTAAAGATGAAAAAAAAAAGATCACAAATATAAACGTCACAAATATTCCAACTCAAAATTTTAAAAAAAATATGTCAAAACACTTTCCTTCAAAGGATCCTCTTACGGATAGATGAAAATCTAAAACCTTTTGTTTTGTGAGGAATCACACTCCCATGACACTGTGTTCACAATGTAGCAAGCTGCCATACAACAGCATGAAATAGTATGACGGTCAGGACATAATGCACACACACACACAGAGTCATGGGAAAACTATTTTGGAATGATACACAATAATAAACAAAAGGGATACAAAAACATGTGTGTATGTCTGTATCTGCGTGTACAGTTGAAGTCAGAAGTTTACATACACTTAGGTTGGAGACATTATAACCACTCCACAAATCTCTTGTTAACAAATTAACGTTTTTGCAAGTCGGTTAGGACATCTACTTTGTGCATGACACAAGTCATTTTTTAAACAATTGTTTACAGGCAGATTATTTCACTTATAATTCACTGTATCACAATTCCAGTTGGTCAGAAGTTTGCATACACTAAGTTGACTGTGCCTTTAAACAGCTTGGAAAATTCCAGAAAATGATGTCAAGGCTTTAGAAGCTTCTGATAGGCTAATTGACATAATTTGAGTCAATTGGAGGTGTACCTGTGGATATATTTCAAGGCCTACCTTCAAACTCAGAGCCTCTTTGCTTGACATCATGGGAAAAGAAAAAGAAATCAGCCAAGACCTGAGAAAAAAAATGGAATAAAAAGCCATTTCCAAACACCTGAAGGTACCAGTTCATCTGTACAAACAATAGAACGCAAGTATAAACACCATGAGACCACGAAGCAGTCATACAACTCAGGAAGGAGATGCATTCTCCTAGGGATGAACGTACATTGGTGCGAAACGTGCAAATCAATCCCAGAACAACAGCAAAGGACCATGTGAAGATACTGGAGGAAACAGGTACAAAAGTATCTATATCCACAGTAAAACAAATCCTATATCAACATAACTTGAAAGGCCACTCAGCAAGGAAGAAGCCACTGCTCCAAAACCACCATAAGAAAAGCCAGACTACGGTTTGCAACCGCATATGGGGCCAAAGATCGTAATTTTTGGAGAAATGTCCTCTGGTCTGATGAAACAAAAATAGAACTGTTTGGCCATAATGACCATCATTATGTTAGGAGGAAAAAGGGGGAGGCTTGCAAGCCGAAGAACACAATCCCAGCCGTGAAGCACGGGGATGTCAGCATCATATTGTGGGGGTGCTTTGCTGCAGGAGGGACTGGTGCACTTCACAAAATAGATGGCATAATGAGGGAAGAAAATTATGTGGATATATTGAAGAAACTTCTCAGACCTCAGTCAGGAAGTTAAAGTTTGGTCTCAAATGGGTCTTCCAAATGGACAATGACCCCAAGCATACTTCCAAATTTGTGGCAAAATGGCTTAAAGACAACAAAGTCAATGTATTGGAATGGCCATCACAAAGCCCTGACCTTAATCCTATAGAAAATGTATGGGCAGAACTGAAAAAGTGTGTGCGAGCAAGGAGGCCTACAAACCTGACTCAGTTACTCTAGCTCTGTCAGGAGGAATGGGCCAAATTTCATCCAACTTTTTGTGGGAAGCTTGTGAAAGGCCACTTGAAACGTTTGACCCAAGGTAAGCAATTTAAAGGCAATGCTACCAAATACAAATACATTTCTGACCCACTGGGAATGTGATGAAAGAAATAAAAGCTGAAATAAATCATTCTCTCTATTATTATTCTGACATTTCACATTCTTAAAATAAAGTGGTGATCCTAACTGACCTAAGACAGGGCATTTTTTACCGGGATTAAATGTCAGGAATTGTGAAAAACTGAGTTTAAATGTATTTGGATAAGATGTATGTGAACTTCCGACTTCAACTGTACGTGTGCGTACAAGCAGTTATGGGGAAGTCCTGCACAATCTATCCCTCTCCGTCGATATCAATGGGACAAAGAGAGAACGTCTCAGCGACAGAAACAGCTGCTTGCTCATGGAGCCACACTCCAACACAGACACAGTGATGGAAACAGTGATGGAAACAGTGATGGAAACAGTGAGTGCACTACTACCGCCTTCTCCTCGCCATAACAACAGGGCCAATTGAGACCATGAGGCTTCTTCACGCAAAAAACAAACAAAGCTCTGTTGATAATATTAGCAGCATGACAGCTGTGCTGCGTGTTGGGCCCAACAAAACCTTAAAACTGTATTTATTGTACAGTATGTTCCATACTATATATTTGAATTTGCTGTCTACTATAGGGAACACTTAGCCTGGATAAACCAGACTTAGCGCTGCACTCACTATTTTTCAGTATGGTTGAACCAGGCTAGGTAGCACTAATAGTACCAGCAGTGAAAGGTATTTAGGGGAAGGAAGTAAATCATGAAGGTGACGATTGAGTAATCTGTACTTCCTCCCTCTTAAAGTGCATTTGAAGTGTCTATACATTCTTCTCACATCCCAGCATTGAGTCAAACTGGATCAAACAAAATAGAAAAATGTTAATGCACCAAGTAGTAGGTAATTGCAACGGCCAACACACCTGAACACACTTAATCTTGCTTCTACTTGGGACGCTTGCGTCCCAACTAGAGCTCTGGAAATGCAAATGCGCTACGCTAAATGCTAATAGTATTAGTTAAAACTCAAAAGTTCATTAAAATACACATGCAGGGTATCGAATTAAAGCTACACTCGTTGTGAATCCAGGCAACAAGTCAGATTTTTAAAATGCTTTTCGGCGAAAGCATGAGAAGCTATTATCTGATAGCATGCAACACCCCAAAAGACCCACAGGGGACGTAAACAAAATAATTCAGTGAAAGTTTATCGTCTACTTTTTGAATTTTAAAAAATGACGTTACGTTGTGAAATCGCTGTTTTTTTCGTTTATCACACAGTCTACATATAACGATATCTTGGCTTTATATGGCCCGATTTAATCGAAATAAAGACCCAATAGTGTTTATGGGACATCTAGGAGTGCCAACAAAGAAGATGGTGAAAGGTAATGACTGTTTTCTATTTTATTGTGCGGTTTGTGTAACGCCGAAATGCTAATTATTTTGTTTACGTCCCCTGCTGTGCTTTTGTGTTGTAGTGTATTGGTGCATGCTATCAGATAATAGCTTCTCATGCTGTCGCCGAAAAGCATTTTAAAAATCTGACTTGTTGCCTGGATTCACAACGAGTGTAGCTTTAATTCGATACCCTGCATGTGTATTTTAATGAACTTTTGAGTTTTAACTAATACTATTAGCATTTAGCGTAGCGCATTTCCAGAGCTCTAGTTGGGACGCAAGCAGGTTAACAAGAGAGGATATAGAGTTTTGTTGATTAAAAGCAGTATGTATATGTTTTTAAATAACATTCTTAGAACGTATAAACATTTTATTGTTTTTTTATGTAAAGTTTTTTTCATTTTCTGAGAACGTAACTGAGCTTACTGATGTTAATGTGTACAATTTTAAAAAATACATTCACAGAATATTGCCAAGAACTGACATAAAAGAGAACCATACATTATCTGAATGTTCGGAAAACATCTCTTAAGTCACACCATTTTTGAGAACTTTCCCAGAATGTAGTAAAAATATGACATTAAATAGATCCACATGGGAACTTGTGTGTAATGTTCTGTAGAAGTACTTAAATTCCTACAGAAGAAAGTTGTTTCTTAACGTACAGAACAATTTGAGAACATGACTTTAAATAGAACCATGAGGAAACCTGGAAACATTATGATGAAGTACTGAAATTCCCACAGAAAAACGTTGTTTCTTAATGTTTTCAGAACTATTTGAAAACATTCCAAATGTCAAACCCATTGGAGAACATTCCTAGAACATTACCAAAATTGCAATTAAATGTTACCATGTCTGAACTTTTAGGAAACGTTCTATTAGACTAATGAAATTCCAAGAAAATAACGTGTTTTTGTCAAGTTCCGTAAATGAGCTGAGAACGTTCCAAAACCAAGCATCTATCCTGCAACATTCCCAGAAAGTTGTGGCAAGGTTGTATACAAAATAACCATAGGACAACCACGTGCTCACCAAGCTCAAAGAAACATATGGTTCTCAGAACATTATGTGCTAGCTGGGTATCTGCTCAATAATAGGACAACCACGTGCTCATCAAGCTCAAAGAAACATATGGTTCTCAGAACGTTATGTGCTAGCTGGGTATCTGCTAAATAATAGGACAACCACGTGCTCACCAAGCTCAAAGAAACATATGGTTCTCAGAACGTTATGTGCTAGCTGGGTATCTGCTAAATAATGGGCTGTAAAACAAAGGGTTTAAAGGGTTATTCATATTCATCACCTGTGTTTAATGTTATGCTTCTCTACTGACTATCTGGAGCCAGAGCCAAAACCTATGTGAGGATGAGATACAATCAGTGTTCCATTCACTGTACTTCCATGCTCCAGAGCAGGCAAATGAAGCACGGAGCAGGGAGCACTGAACATGGGAGAGTATGGAGCACAGGAGAACGCTGAACAGAACATAGCCATATCCTCAATCTGTAGCTCTGAGTGCAGGATGGGATGTGGTGACATCACAATCACACACTGACCCATTGTCCTTGCGCTGAGCCGACATCCTAAATATGGAGCCTGTCAGAGACTGTTGCTAAAGACAACACATACAGTAGCTTAGTTAAGGAGGATGGAAAAACAAGTCGATATCTGACTCCTTGACTTATCACCTCCTGGTAACCAGGTTTGGTTGGCCTCCAAAAACATTTGTCTACCAGCTCTAGGCTCATGGAGTTGAATTAGAGAAACAGAAGTTAGGCTCGGACTTACTCTCGGTAAAGGTGCAATCTTTAATAATTACAGTGACTGCTTTTCAATGATCAAATAAATGACAGATTGTGGCTTTAAGTCCTTGAGGAGAAAGGTTGAGCAGCCACACCACTGACTTGGAAACACCTCAATCAGCTGTGTCCCTCTGAGGCCACGGGCCATGGGGCCATAAGCATTAGATCAGCATCACCGATATGACAGAATGTCAGAATGTTGTTCTCACTGAAGAGAAGAACAAAATACCTCTACGGCTAGCTAGCTAGCTGATGTCAGCCTGTTGGATGCTCTTTTGTCGGTAGCCTATAGGAGCAACCCCCAGTTATAAATTACACCCCTCCCCACTCTCACAAGTGTCAGGACGAGTCACTGGCAGTATTTCAAGAGGAATGACATGTTATTTTAACCACCTGTTGATACATGAAAAAAGGTGCTTCGACACCATCACCTTGCCTCTAAATCAATACAAAGGCCTGCCAAATTATTTACTTATTTATTTTTATTTTTGGGGGGCTTTATTGAGTGTGTTTGAGAAAGAGGGCCAACAGAACACTCAATGCATAATCACAATAAATTAGGCTTAATTGCTAATTTTCCCCATTGCTCATGCACACCTCTGCTCTGACTTGCGGGAAACACACTTGAAAGAAATGTTTCCAACATTCTCTCAATCTATTTATGAATTCCAAACACTTACCGGAGGACCTGGTTCTCCTTTGGGTCCGGGGAAAGCTTCGTCATAGTCTCCGTAGAAGTAGTCTGGATCCTCATAACCATAGTCGTAGCCTCCCATGTCCACATCGTAGGCCTCTTCCTGGCCATGCTCCTCTGAGGTTTCCACCTGGTTCTCCCGGTACAGGGTGGTGCCATTGGGTCTGAACTGGGTGTCCAGGAGGTGGTCAATGGGCTGGAGCTGGGGGTTAGAGTCCCTAGGCCTGGAGCTGGAGCTGTTCCTCAAGCCATCCTTCAAGTGAGTCTGCTTGACAGGAGAGTTTATACCTGGGGTGCCTATGGTGACCCGTTGGGGCCTCCTGGGGCTCCTCTCCTCCATGTCATTCTCAGACTGGGGAGAGTGCCTGGTTGAACCCCTTGTAGGGCTGGATCTGTAACTGGGGGTGGTACTTCTGCGGGTGATTCCCAGGGCCTCCAGCCCACTGAGGGTGCCTGAGGACAGGCTGTTGTGGACAGCAGTGACGGGGGTATGGATGGAGTTGAGGTGCTCTAGCAGGGAGCTCTGGGTCTGGATACTGACCCCCAGGTGTGGCTGCTCTGAGGGGCTTAAATACATTGTTCCGGACCTCTCCAGAGAGGGGATGGGGGCTGATCCGGCCGAGGTGGACGTCTGCTGGGTGTGGGAGTCTACAGTCAACAATGGGGGCACCACCATCTGGGACTCCAGAGAAAGAGGAATAGGAGAGAATGCCAGGGAGCTGGAAACCTCCATATCCGAGCTGGGGGGCCATCGGAAAGTGTCGGCCAGCCGGCATTGTCTTTTAAGGTAGTCGCAGTAGCGCGCAGCAGCCTGGGCCAGGGGGTAGATATCCAGCTGGCATATGAGGCCCTGGAATTGGGCTGCTTTGGAGTTCATCCTTCCTAAGGTGAGCAGGCCTCCGGATCCTGACCCCAGGGTCTGTGACCGGGTCAGCGTCTGCTCTCTCTGCTGCACCGCCCCGCAGTCCGCATGGAACGACACAGAGCGTGGCCTCACGCCCACAGCGAAAGAGTGCTGGCGCCCGTCGTTCACGTCATAGGTGAAGTAGACGGAGGTCTTCTCGGCAGTGTACACGACCACCTTCCCGGGCAGCAGCTGGATACCAAACTGCAGCTTGTTCCTGCTGTCACGCACGCTGAAAAGGAAAGCATTGTTCGCTCGCCAGGAGCTTAGGCTCACCACAACAGAAAACTCCTCACCGAGCTCCGGCGGGAACAGGCTCCCCGTGGGGGCTTCAATGTGGGCATCCAGGCTAAGTAGGACCCCGGCTCTTGGGGGTGGGGATGGAGGAGAGGGCGAGCTGATCCCAGAGGAGAGAGTCTCTCTGCTGCCGGTGATGCCCAGCTGATGGAGGATATCGACACCTGTGGAGGAGAGAGCTGTAAGTTAAACAGTCAGACCCGTGCAACATCTTAACATCTTACAAACAGTAATAGGAAGAGGCCATCAGCATCATCACTACCTCCAGTGAAACATGGTGGTAGTAGGGGATTACTCAATGCACTGTATATACAAATGCTAGTGGAAAAGGAGGTAGGAAAGGAGATGAAAGAAGAAGAAGAAAGACAATTATGAAAAAAGAATGGAAAGCAAGTAGAAGAGGACCATGAAGTGAATATATAGGTGGAAGGTCTGATCAAGGCTCGGCCACACTGACATCACAGATTACCCATAGTCCTCCTCAGACAGCCAGGCAAGTGAGCCATGCAGCTGGGTTCCAAATCAAATCCAATTTTATTAGTCACATGCGCCGAATACAAGAGGTGTAGACCTTACAGTTAATTGCTTACTTACGAGCTTACTTAAAGAGACTATACATAAGATGACAACAGAGAGTAGCAGTGGTGTGGATGGGGGGGGGCAATGCAAATAGTCTGGGTAGCCATTTGACTAGATGTTCAGGAGTCTCATGGCTTGGGGGTAGAATCTGTGTAGAAGCCTTTTGTACCTAGACTCTGCTACCGCTTGCCATGCGGTAGCAGAGAGAACAGTCTATGACTAGGGTGGCTGGAGTCTTTGACAATTTTTAGTGCCTTCCTCTGACACCACCTGGTATGGTGCCATCTTGGATGGCAGGACGTTTGGCCCCAGTGATGCACTGGGCCATACGCACTACCCTCTGTAGTGCCTTGCAGTCGGAGGCCAAGCAGTTGCCATACCAGGCAGTGATGCAACCAGTCAGGATGCTCTCAATGGTGCTGCTGTAGAACCTTTTGAGGATCTGAGGACCCATGCCAAATCTTTTCAGTCAGTCTTTTCACGACTGTCTTGGTGTGCTTGGACAATGTTAGTTTGTTGGTGATGTGGACACCAAGGAACATGAAGCTCTCAACCTACTCCACTGCAGCAGAATGGGGGCGTGCTCGGTCCTCTTATCCCTGTAGTCCACAATCATCTCCAGACAGGAGACTATAGAGAGATAGATGGTACAGTACAGTACTACCACACAATAATATATGTGTGTGTGTGTGTATGTTTCAAACAGCTTGTTTGAATCAATCTGCCACCAGAGATTCATGATCTTATCTCCTGCTGAGTCATGAATCTCCCAGGTGATTCCTCGAACGACCTGTCAGACCTGCTTTAATTGAAGTTCAGCAAGAGAACCGTGTTTACAAAGTAGTTTAAAAAGTAGTGAAGCGTTTTCTCAGCACGGTAGCTATCTAAGCTTTGAATCAGGGTGTAACATGACTAAAGGGAAGCATTACAAATGTCAACAGCATGGCACAATATTTTTGAAAAAGCATATGATATGACAAATGAGAAAAAATAGGTATTAAATATATTATGGACATAAGAAGCAAAAGGAATCAAAACTCAGCGGCTTTACAGAAGACACAACTTGTGTGTGTGTGTGTGTGTGTGTGTGTGTGTGTGTGTGTGTGTGTGTGTGTGTGTGTGTGTGCGTGTGTGCGTGCGGGAGGGAGGACAAACTGGCTGACTGATGTGTACGCTCAGTGGAATCCAGGAAATAGGAGAATGTCAGTGGGGAGATCCCGGGAAGAGTAGGAGAGGAGAAGAAGGAGGAGGGGGGTAGGAGGGAGGAGGAGGAGTTGGAGTTGGAGGAGAAGGAGCAGTGGAAGGTATTTTCATTGCTAATCCAGAGACACTAGTTTCCTTTGAAACAGCTCATCCCCCCCAAGCTCATTGAGCTGCTCAGGGAGCTTTTCAAAGACTGTTTTATTGATTTGGCAGAACAGGAGTGAAGAGAACTTAACCAGCAGTTTGCATGCACGCACGCATAAGATATATGGCAAAGGAAATAGAGACTGGTAAATAATCAGACATCAAAGCGGTAAGCTATTTTAGAACGAGTTGCACATATATGACCTTGCGACCGTTCATCTTGGTAACGGGTCAAATGGCACAGCTAATAAGTTATTTAGAAAAGCGTAGTATAAATGTTAACAGCAGAAAGTTGGGGAGGAAGGGGTAACAGATGGTGGCTGACATTTACCTTTGTCCAAGTTGTATCATTAGAACGTACACATGGAAACACTTAGCAAAAAGCCGTATGGATTCAGCGATCATAGAATACTCTAAAATGGAGATTCAAACAGAGTGACATTGGAGACCATTATCTTTGGAAATAGATCTATGCCTGAACTGTAAACAGCATAACATTGTACTTATTTCGAAAAATGTTGTTTAATGAGCGACATTAGCTCACCAGTCAATAGGCTGTATAGTGAAGGGGTTTCTCACAGTTAAAGTCCTGCAATAAGAGCTATGATGTTATTATTATCTTCACAGTTCTGTTCTTTAGATGTCACTGAGTAGGCTGATACCACATTTCAAGGACCCATAGGTCCATAGGTATTTGCCAATTATGGTGGAAAATAAGTATTTGGTCACCTACAAACAAGCAAGATTTCTGGCTCTCACAGACCTGTAACTTCTTCTTTAACCTGTTACTCCTACCCCCTACTTTTTCGAACATTCTGTTAAAAATCGCGCAACATTTCAGCGCCCTGCTGCCAGGAATATAGTATATGCATATGATTAGTATGTGTGGATAGAAAACACTCTGACGTTTATAAAACTGGTTAAATCACGGCTGTGGCTATAACATAACGTGCGTTTCATCGAAAAGTGCAGGAAAATCTGATCACTGAAAATTGGAAAATATATCAATGCGCCACTTGCATGTATTGTCTATGGGAAAGCAAATTACCTGGAGCCAAGATTGCAATTCCTACAGCTTCCACACAATGTCAACAGTCTTGTCATTTGCCTACGATTTGTTTCTTGGTCAAACGAAGAAGAGACAGCCCATTTCTTCAGGTCTCGGACCGGATATTTTGGTTGAGATTTACCCGGACATTATTTCCAGACGTACCCCTATAGAATATACTTCGTCTCGTGATCAATTTGATCGCTTATTAACGTTTACTAATACCTAAAGTTGCATTACAAAAGTATTTCGAAGTGTTTTGTGAAAGTTTATCGTCGACTTTTTTAATTTTAAAAAATGACGTTACGTTATAAGACGCTATTTTTTCAGTTTATCACACAGTCTTCATAGATCGATATCTAGGCTATATATGGACCAATTTAATCGAAGAAAAAGACCCAATAGTGATTATGGGACATCTAGGAGTGCCAACAAAGAAGATGGTCAAAGGTAATGAATGTTTTATATTTTATTTGTGCGGTTTGTGTAGCGCCGACTATGCTAATTATTTTGTTTACGTCCCCTTCAGGTATTTCGGGGTGTTGCATGCTATCAGATAATAGCTTCTCATGCTTTCGCCGAAAAGCATTTTAAAAATCTGACTTGTTGCCTGGATTCACAACGAGTGTAGCTTTAATTCAATACCCTGCATGTGTATTTTAATGAACGTTTGAGTTTTAACTAGTACTATTAGCATTTAGCGTAGCGCATTTGCATTTCCGGATGTCTAGATGGGACGCCTGCGTGTCAGGTAGGAGCAAGAGGTTAAGAGGCTCCTCTGTCCTCCAATTGTTACCTGTATTAATGGCACCTGTTTGAACTTGTTATCAGTATAAAAGACACCTGTCCACAACCTCAAACAGTCACACTCCAAACTCCACTATGGCCAAGACCAAAGAGCTGTCAAAGGACACCAGAAACAAAATTGTAGACCTGCACCAGGCTGGCAAGACTGAATCTGCAATAGGTAAGCAGTTTGGTTTGAAGAAATAAACTGTGGGAGCAATTATTAGGAAATGGAAGACATACAAGACCACTGATAATCTCCCTCGATCTGGGGCTCCACGCAAGATCTCACCCCGTGGGGTCAAAATGATCACAAGAACGGTGAGCAAAAATCCCAGAACCACACGGGGGGACCTAGTGAATGACCTGCAGAGAGCTGGGACCAAACTAACAAAGCCTACCATCAGTAACACATTACGCCGCCAGGGACTCAAATCCTGCAGTGCCAGACTTGTCCCCCTGCTTAAGCCAGTACATGTCCAGGCCCGTCTGAAGTTTGCTAGAGAGCATTTGGATGATCCAGAAGAAGATTGGGAGAATGTCATATGGTCAGATGAAACTAAATTAGAACTTTTTGGTAAAAACTCAACTCGTCGTGTTTGGAGGACAAAGAATGCTGAGTTGCATCCAAAGAACACCATACCTACTGTGAAGCATGGGGGTGGAAACATCATGCTTTGGGGCTGTTTTTCTGCAAAGGGACCAGGACGACTGATCCGTGTTAAGGAAAGAATGAATGGGGCCATGTATCGTGAGATTTTGAGTGAAAACCTCCTTCCATCAGCAAGGGCATTGAAGATGAAACGTGGCTGGGTCTTTCAGCATGACAATGATCCCAAAACACACCGCCCGGGCAACAAAGGAGTGGCTTCGTAAGAAGCATTTCAAGGTCCTGGAGTGGCCTAGCCAGTCTCCAGATCTCAACCCTATAGAAAATCTTTGGAGGGAGTTGAAAGTCTGTGTTGCCCAGCAACAACCCCAAAACATCACTGCTCTAGAGGAGATCTGCATGGAGGAATGGGCCAAAATACCAGCAACAGTGTGTGAAAACCTTGTGAAGACTTACAGAAAATGTTTGACCTCTGTCATTGCCAACAAAGGGTATATAACAAAGTATTGAGATAAACTTTTGTTATTGACCAAATACTTATTTTCCACCATAATTTGCAAATAAATTCATTAAAAATCCTACAATGTAATTTTCTGGATTTCTTTCTTATTTCGTCTGTCATAGTTGAAGTGTACCTATGACGAAAATTACAGGCCTCTCTCATCTTTTTAAGTGGGAGAACTTGCACAATTGGTGGCTGACTAAATACCTTTTTGCCCCACTGTATGTTGATTGGACTAAATTGTTTTGGTATCTTTTAGTTGTCACTGTATTGGACTAAGCAGAGGTGATTTGATGATTTTTAAATGTTGAATGGTGCTGGAAGACTGGTGCTGGAAGACTGGTGCTGGAAGACTGGTGCTGGAATAGTGGAGGCAGCTCCTGTTTTCTTTGCAACTTGTGGTAACTCTGTGGTTCTAAATCAATAGTTGTTTAGTGGTCCGAAAATGTCCGAAATATTAACTTACTTGACCATGCTGTAGGTCATGTAACTGTCTGTTACTGTATATGCAATATGCTTTGTGGACTTCACTGGACAGAGGTTGCTATCTAGTTTTGTGATAAAACAAAGGTGTGGTTGATTTTATTCTGATTGTCTCTGTCTTTTTGGCCTATATATCACAGTTGAAAGGAATATGAATTAACAGGTTATAGAGCAAACAACATACTTATCACAACACAGAGGTTCGCTAGCTATCTTCACACCGAGTACAATTACAAGGAGGAGGTTATCCTAGATCACTAGCCCTACTCTGAGACGCTTTGTAAATATGGGCCCTGGAAGAAAGCTGTTGTCATATTCCTTGCACAGCAGTCCTTTCACCACTGGACCCCAGAGCAGGGGTAGGCAACCCTGTTCCTGGAGTGCCACAGGCATTGCAGGATTTTGTTTAAACTATGCATCACACCAGGGGTGCATTCAGTTCGCTTGAATGTTTGCTACATTTCGGAATGGTTTGTACCGAACGCCATGTTTTCTCAAAACATTCTTGTATGTTCTTAAACAGACTTTGAAATGCGTTTGCTCTGTTCGGTGGGTGTGCCGGGGTGTGGCTTGAAGCAATGAGTGAAGAATTTAAAGGGCAGCAGTACATTTTGAAACCACAAACCAACCCCTCCCTATTTTTCAACTAGTCATTCAGTACAAAACCATTTCCGTTCTATGGAACATTCTATAACGTTTTTATGTACTGAACGCAGCCCTGATCAACTGATCAGTGATTGCCTAAATTCAACATACCTGGTCTTCCAGGTCGGTTAAATAAAAAATGTGACGTGCCTGCGACACTCCCGGACCAGGGATGCCTACCTGTCCCCCGCCCCTGTGCACGTTTAGTTTTTTGCCCTAGCACTACACAGCTAATTCAAATAAATAAAGCTTGATGAAGAGTTGGTTAATTGAATTAGCTGTGAAGTGTTAGGGCAAAAAACTAATTGTGCACCGAGGGGGGGACCAAGTTTGGGAAACCCTGCCTTAGAGGTATTAGTAAATGCTTATGAACTGAATATTGCATATGAATTTCCATTTATCAGCTAAACTAACAAAATGGTTGACTTGTTTAGCAACATGTGCAGTACATGCTAATATGGCTTTGGTGAGGAAAAGTATGCAATGCATTTGTCGTCATCTCCCTATCAGGCCACTGCATGCTGTGACATGGGCCTGGATGGCAACACATATTCAAGCTGCCTGACTAAAGACTGTCCTTCAGTGGTACTGGAAACAAGGGCCTGACCTGGGAGTACAACTACATTCTCTCTCTGTCTCACAGCAATGTTTACTGTTATTTTTTTTGTATTGCTTATTTCACTTTTTGTTACGTGGAGTGGAACAGGGAAATCCAAGAGCAGACTCAGACGAGGAGACTGGGATGAAGTAACCAAGGTATTTATTGAAACACAGGGGGAAGATGGAGTGCAGGCCAATGGAAGCTTAGGCAAGTTGCAGAAACCAGGTGCTGAGGCTGGAGCGAGAGAGGTTGGGACAGGATCTAAATAGTAACACATGACTATAAACGTAGACTGAGTGAGCAGAGATTATGATTTGGAAGTTTGGAAGTGGCATGACTGAGTATTTGTAGAGGTCTTGATTATGGAACAGGTTGCAGCTGGTGGGGATCGGCTCTAACTCCAGCACACCTGTCTCCGCCCACACAATCACACACACAGAGGGAGAGAGCACTGGGGGAGTGGCGGCAGGTCAAGGAGACACAGGATGAGCAGTAGGGGGCGTGGCAGGAGCAGACTTAACACTTTTGTTTATTATCTACAGTTGAAGTTGGAAGTTTACATACACCTTAGCCAAATATATTTAAACTCAGTTTTTCACAATTCATAATATGTAATCCTAGTAAAAAAAAGTATGTCTTAGGTCAGTTAGGATTACCACTTTATTTTAAGAATGTGAAATGTCAGAATAATAGTAGAGAGAATTATATATTTCAGCTTTTATTTATTTCATTACATTCCCAGTGGGTCAGAAGTTTACATAATCAATTAGTATTTGGTAGCATTGCCTTTAAATTGTTTAATAACTTGGGTTAAACTTTTTGGGTAGCCTTCCACAAGCTTCCCGAGAATAAGTTCTGTGAACTGGTGTAACTGAGTCAGGTTTGTAGGCCTCCTTGCTCGGACATGCTTTATCAGTTCTGCCCATAAATGTTCTATAGGGTTGAGGGCTTTGTGATGGCCACTCCAATACCTTGACTTTCCTGTCCTTAAGCCATTTTGCCACAACTTTGGAAGTATGCTTAAGGTCATTGTCCATTTGGAAGATCCATTTGCGACCAAGCTTTAACTTCCTGACTGATGTCTGAGATGTTGCTTCAATATATCCACATAATTCTTCTCCTCACGAAGCCATCTATTTTGTGAAGTGCACCAGTCCCCCCTGCAGCAAAGCACCCACACAACAAATTGCTGCCACCCCCGTGCTTCACGGTTGGGATGGTGTTCTTTGGCTTGCAAGCCTCCCACTTTTTACTCCTAACATAACGATGGTCATTATGGCCAAACAGTTCATTTTTGTTTAATCAGACCAGTGGACATTTCCCCAAAAGTACGATCTTTGTCCCCATGTGCAGTTGCAAACCGGTTTTGGAGCAGTGGCTTCTTCCTTACTGAGTGGTCTTTCAGGTTATGTCGATATAGGACTCGTTTTACGATGGATATAGATACTTTTGTACCTGTTTCCTCCAGCATCTTCACAAGGTCCTTTGCTGTTGTTCTGGGATTGATTTGCACTTTTCGCACCAAAGTACATTCATCTCTAGGAGACAGAACGCGCCTCCTTCCTGAGCGGTATGACGGCTGCCTGGTCCTATAGTGTTTATACTTGCATACTATTGTTTGTACAGATGAGCGTGGTACCTTCAGGCATTAGGAAATTGCTCCCAAGGATGAACCGGACTTGTGGAGGTCTACAATTTTTTTCTGAGGTCTTGGCTGATTTCTTTTGATTTTCCCATGATGTCAAGCAAAGAGGCATTGAGTTTGAAGGTAGGCCTTGAAATTCATCCACAGGTACACCTCCAATTGACTCAAATGATGTCAATTAGCCTATCAGAAGCTTCTAAAGCCATGACATAATTGCCAAGCTGTTTAAAGGCACAGTCAACTTAGCGCATGTAAACTTCTGACCCACTGGAATTGTGATACAGGGAAATAATCTGTCTGTAAACAATTGTCGGAAATATTATTCACAAAGTAGATGTCCTAACCGACTTGCCAAAACTATAGTTTGTTAACAAGACATTTGTGGAGTGGTTGAAAAATGAGTTTTAATGACTCCAACCTAAGTGTATGTAAACTTCTGAATTCAACTGTATTTCAGCGGTACTACCAGTAGAGCTGGTATGTGTCTCAATGGATGCCTTACTAAATGGACTGTTTGAAAATGTGATGAATAAAAAATTACAATTAAATATAGTTATAAAAAAGAAATTTGAATCACATTTTAATTTTGCGTACCCCTGAGGTACCCCAGTTTGGGACTACATGCCCTAGAGCACACAAAAAACTATACATACCTCGGCCTAAACATCAGCGCCACAGGTAACTTCCACAAAGCTGTGAACGATCTGCGAGACAAGGCAAGAAGGGCCTTCTATGCCATCAAAAGGAACATAAAAATCAACATCCCAATTAGGATCTGGCTAAAAATACTTGAATTAGTTATAGAACCCATTACCCTTTACGGTTGTGAGGTCTGGGGTCCGCTCACCAACCAAGAATTTACTAAACGGGACAAACACCAAATTGAGACTATGCATGCAGAATTCTGCAAAAATATCCTCAGTGTACAACGTAAAACACCAAATAATGCATGCAGAGCAGAATTAGGCCGAATGCCACTAATGGTCAAAATCCAGAAAAGAGCCATTAAATTATTCCACCACCAAAAAGAAAGAGATTTTCAAACCTTTCATAATAAAGCCATCACCTACAGAGAGATGAGCCTGGAGAAGAGTCCCCTAAGCAAGCTGGTCCTGGGGCTCCGTTCACAAACACACCCTACAGAGAGATGAGCCTGGAGAAGAGTCCCCTAAAGAAGATGATTCTGGGGCTCTGTTCACAAACACAAACAGACCCCACAGAGCCCCAGGACAGCAACACAATTAGACCCAACCAAATCATGAGAGTACTAAACAATTATTACAAATTAACATTGAGAAAGGCCACCATAGGCAGACCTAGCTATCAAGAGAAGACAGGATATGCGCACACTGCCCACAAAATGAGGTGGAAACTGAGCCAAATGTATGACCATATTAGAGACACATATTTCCCTTAGATTACACAGACCCATAAAGAATTCGAAATATGGGAGTTGTGATAAACTCCCATATCTATTGGGTGAAATACCACAGTGTCCCATCACAGCAGCAAGATTTGTGACCTGTTGCCACGAATACAACCCATATTTGTCTCTTTACTTTCCCTTTTCTACTTTAACTATTTGCAAATAATATATGTGAAATGTGTTATTCTTTTGTAACCTTTGAGAGGGAGCGAGAGAGAGAGACTGACTATTTGGGCTGTCTCTGCCTGTATTCTAGGACCTGAGGACCAAGAGCATGTGAAGAAGGGTTTTTAAAAAATAATGGGAAGAGGAGAGTAGCTTCACATACCAATAATAACACATAACAAAGAAGATTTCCTGTCCTTGATGATAGCATAATGTCATAAATCACTTATTTTACGTAGTATCATTCTCTGGGCAAGTTTGAACCCTAAAGCAATGGCAACAACAAAATAGAAGTGCTGGCATTGTCCAACTCTACAACCAGGAGTCAGTATTCACCCTCCCTCTCAGATACTGCCTGGTGCCAACAAGTGAAATGTCACTTGGTCCAACTAAGACCCATGCCTATCACACCCACACAAGGCCCCCTGTAACACTCAACACTTTGAATGGCTAAACTGTTTCCATTTGGAAGAAAGAACAGGCCATCGTAAACCAGGCTTTTGTAAAGTGACATCCCTTTAAAGCTAGAGAAGGTCACTCTCTCATCCACAACAGACGACAAATATATGGCAACAGAAATGGCTAATGGATGTGGGTCAGACATAGGTTTGGTGTAGACTGTTACAATGTAGAGACGGAGTTGAGATGGGGAGGCTGCTTACCTTGTGCTCGGTAGTCTTCTTCTGCAGACAATGTGCATATTGACAGAAGCAGGAGGAGGGTTCCCCTACAGGGACAAACAACACAGTTAGTCAAGGAAAGGAAACACGGGAAACAAATACGAGATATCCTTGATTTGAGTCAATGGATCCAAGTCGCAAATCATACCTAAAGAGCCAATTAAGATACTAACCATACAGCATGGATACTGCGCTCGGAGTCTTCATTACGACCCAAACATCTAATCATAGTTAGTCTATAGGTCACAATCTGCAGTGCTGCTATGGCCACTGGGAAGCAGTGTCTGTCCACACTGCAATCAGACCGTAAGTCATAAATCAGCAACAAACCAAACATTTCATGCAACTGACATTGAGGACATTATGGATCCGTCACAGCTGATATACTCTGAACTGTGGGAATACTATTTGGCTGGAGAAATTGTGGGAAAGAAACCAGACCTGAGGTAACTATAGTTTCAATTATGCTTTGTGTAAAGTTTTTTTTGGTGGGTAGGGGACCAAATTGTTAGTTTGGACGTGACTACAACTATTTTAATACAGATATACCCCAAAAATGACTACTTTTTAAAAACTATTTGAATAAAGATCTCCAAAAGTAACAAAACAATTTAACTATTAGAGAATACAAATCTGAGAAAGCAACTACTTTATAAACAATATTTGAATACTTTTCATAAACTATATGATTAGCTGCCTTCAACTAATGGCGGGGTTGTATCTGGAACTGCATGTTAAAGATAGAAATGAACAGAACCCCTATACTATTACAATCTGACTGTCGTAATTGATCTACCCTATAGAAATGGACAGAACCCTTATACTATTACAATCTATCTGACTGTTATTATCTATATTATTCTATCTGACTGTCGTAATTGATCTACCCTATACATTTACAGTATATCTGAACATTCTGTAAATGTCCATTGTCCTGAATGATATTTTGTACTGCTAAGTAAGGTGATGCTCAACTACTGTACGACTCTTGCAGCATGCCACTGAAAAGGTTGAAAGCTGCTATTCAATTTTATCAAACCTGAAAATATTGCAGAGAAATGCAAAGCCATTTGCAAACAACAACAAAAAAGTTGGATGCAAAAAACAACGTCAAACGTCTTTGTCCAGTGGTTTCAAACACACGCTATAAGATATTTAAAGGGGTAGTTTTTTTCGGGAATAGAAACTAACATGATGCTTCACCTACCTTGGCTGTAGTTGATTCCAGAAGGCAGTTTTTAGATATTTAGTTTCCTTTCAACACTTAATAGCCATATTTTGTTACCGTTACAGTTTTGTTACCGTTACAGTTTTGTTACCGTTACAGTTTTGTTACCGTTACAGTTTTGTTACCGTTACAGTTTTGTTACCGCATTATCAACACTTAACATTAAACTGTTCTTGTGCCCATGTAATAAAACTGCCATTACTTTTGGAGCAACATTTTATCAGCATGTTGTTACATAATTCTTTGATAATTGCAATTTAATTGTATTTGTATTTATTATGGATCCCCGTTCTTCCTGGGGTCCAGCAAAATTAAGGTAGATATATATACAATCTTAAAAACGTTACAATAAATCTCACACCGCATATCTACATCACAAAATCTATGTGCATGTGTGTGTATAGTGCGTATGTTTTGTGTGTGTATGCACTTCTGTTCCTGTGTGTCTCTTCACAGTCCCTGCTGTACAATAAGGTGTATTTTTATCCAATTTGTTTTTAAATCTGATTTTACTGCTTTCATTGAGTTACTTGATGTGGAATAGTGTTCCATGTAGTCATGGCTTTATGTAGTACTGTGCACCTCCCATAGTCTGTTCTTGACTTGGGGACTGTGAAGAGACCTCTGGTGGCATGTCTTGTGGGGTATGCATGGGTGTCTGAGCTGTGTGCTAGTAGTTTAAACAGACAGATCAGTGCATTCAACATGTCAATACAAGTAGTGATGAAGTCAATCTCTCCTCTACTGACATGCATATTTTTAATGTTAGCTCTCCATGCACATCTAAGAGCCAGCCGTGCTGCCCTGTTCTGGGCCAATTGTAATTTTGCTAACTCCCTCTTCACTTGTAGGACATGCCCTGCCCTGCCCTGCCCTGTAGGACATGCCCTGCCCTGTAGGACATGCCTTGTTTATAGCGTTGTTAAGATGGCAGAGCAACACTTTATTATGGACAAACCTCTCCCCATCTTAACTATTGTTCAAATAAAAATCGAATCGTATTTGTCACATGCGCCGTTTAGAACGCATGTGACAAATAAAGGTGTAGACCTTACCGTGAAATGCTTACCCCCCCGCGGGGGGTCAATGTACAAAGTACAGATGGCCATTTGATTAATTGGTCAGCCGTTTTATGGCGTGGGGGGGTAGAAGCTGTTAACCTCTATGGGATCCCCCCCAGTTGAGCTAACGTAGGTTAATATGATTAGCATGAGGTTGTAAGTAACAAGAACATTTCACAGGACACAGACATATCTGGTATGGGCAGAAAGCTGACATTCTTGTTAATCTAACTGCACTGTCCAATTTACAGTAGCTATTACACTGAAAGAATACCATTTGATTGTTTGAGGAGAGTGCACAGTTATGAGCTTGAAAATGTATTAATAAAACCAATTAGACACATTTGGGCAGTCTTGATTCAACATTTTGAACAGAAAAGCAATGGTTCATTGAATCTGTCTAAAACGTTGCACATACACTGCTGCCATCTAGTGGCCAAAATCTAAATTGCATCTAACCTGGAATAGTACATTATGGAATTTGTCTTGCGTTTCAAAGATGATGGGACAAAAAAATTTAAAAGCATGTTTTACTTTGTAATATCTTTTACCAGATCTAATGTGTTATATTCTCCTACATTAATTTCAAATTTCCACAAACGTCAAAGTCTTTCCTTTCAAACGGTATAAAGAAAATGCATATCCTTGCTTCAGGTCCTGAGCTACAGGCAGTTAAGATTTGGGTATGTCATTTCAGGCAAAAATGTCAAATACGGGTAAGATCCTTAATTAACAAAGGCTTCCAAAATGGCAGCAACTACTGGGCAAAACAGACCTAAAGGACATGGCAAATGCTCAACCATTTAAGGTTTAAGATTAGCTGTAACTCCAATCTGTTCCTTATAGAAATTAATGGAGACCTATAACCATATAGCAGTTCAATTGGTACAGAATTCTCACTCACGGGTGAAACAAATACAATCTCTGAAAAGGCACGCCTCAACATATGTTAATGAGACCGAAACAACAATACCCTGAACCCAGTTTTTGGAGCTCCAAAGATACGGAACTGTATTCTGTGGGGTGGAATTACAGTACCATTCAAAATACAGAAATCCTTTCCCCAGCCAAAACATTTTCCCACAATGCACCATCATTTACAGTATGCTGCAGTTAAACGTTTCAGAGTATTTTACTGTTGATAATACACACAATTACTGTATAAATACCATAGAGAGAGAGAAAGAGACAAAGTGATAGACAGACAGAGGGATAAAGAAAAGAGCGAAATAAGAAAGAGATAGTGAGGGGAGAGGAAATAGAAGGAACAACACTTGAGACCCTGTCACACCTGTTCCCCATCGAGATACCGGTGTTTTTTTATTTCTTATTTCACCTTTATTTAACCAGGTAGGCTAGTTGAGAACAAATTCTCATTTGCAACTGCGACCTGGCCAAGATAAAGCATAGCAATTCGACACATACAACAACAGAGTTACACATGGAATAAACAAAACATAGTCAATAATACAGTAGAACAAAAGAAAACAAAAAGTCTATGTACAGTGAGTGCAAATGAGGTAAGATAAGGGAGTTAAGGCAATTAATAGGCCATGGTGGCGAAGTAATTACAATATAGCAATTAAACACTGGAATGGTAGATGTGCAGAAGATTAATGTGCAAGTAGAGATACTAGGGTGCAAAGGAGCAAGATAAATAAATAAATTCAGTATGGGGATGAGGTAGGTAGATAGATGGGCTGTTGGCAGCAGAGAACTGGAAGGAAAGACTTGGCTTTGGGGGTGACCAGTGATATATACAGTGATATATACCTGCTGGAGCGCGTGCTACGAGTGGGTGCTGCTATGGTGACCAGTGAGCTGAGATAAGGCGGGGCTTTACCTAGCAGAGACTTGTAGATATCCTGTAGCCAGTGGGTTTGGCGACGAGAATGAAGCGAGGGCCAACCAACGAGAGTGTTCAGGCCGCAATGGTGGGTAGTGTATGGGGATTTGGTGACAAAACCGATGGCACTGTGATAGACTGCATCCAGTTTGTTGAGTAGAGTGTTGAAGGCTATTTTATAGATGACATCACCGAGGGTATGTTTGGCAGCATGAGTGAAGGATGCTTTAATGCGATACAGGAAGCCAATTCTAGATTTAATTGTGGATTGGAGATGCTTAATGTGAGTCTGGAAGGAGAGTTTACAGTCTAGCCAGACAACTAGGTATTTGTAGTTGTCCACGTATTCTAAGTCAGAGCCGTCCAAAGTAGTGATGCTGGACGAGCGAGCAGGTGCGGGCAGTGATCGGTTGAATAGCATGCATTTAGTTTTACTTGCGTTTAAGAGCAGTTGGAGGCCACGGAAGAAGAGTTGTATGGCATTGAAGCTCGTCTGGAGGTTAGTTAACAATGTCCAAAGAGGGGCCAGAAGTATACAGAATGGTGTTGTCT
Source organism: Oncorhynchus nerka (assembly GCF_034236695.1). Classification (NCBI taxonomy): domain Eukaryota; kingdom Metazoa; phylum Chordata; class Actinopteri; order Salmoniformes; family Salmonidae; genus Oncorhynchus; species Oncorhynchus nerka. The sequence goes on along the minus strand of NC_088412.1, from coordinate 48,763,853 downwards.
GCGTAGAGGTGTACCAGAGAATCACCAGCAGCAAGAGCAACATCATTGATGTATACAGAGAAGAGTCGGCCCGAGGGTTGAACCCTGTGGCACCCCCAAAGAGACTGCCAGAGGTCCGGACAACAGGCCCTCCGATTTGACACACTGAGCTCTATCAGAGAAGTAGGTGGTAAAACAGGCGAGGCAATCATTTTAGAAACCAAGGCTGTGGAGTCTGCCAATAAGAATGTGGTGATTGACAGAGTCGAAAGCCTTGGCCAGGTCGATGAATACGGCTGCACAGTAATGTCTCTTATCGATGGCGGTTATGATGCCGTTAAGGACCTTGAGCGTGGCTGAGGTGCACCCATGACCAGCTCTGAAACCAGATTGCATAGCGGAGAAGGTACGGTGGGATTCAAAATGGTCGGTAATCTGTTTGTTAACTTGGCTTTCGATGACCTTAATAAAAAGACAGGGTAGGATAGATATAGGTCTGTAGCAGTTAGGGTCTAGAGTGTCACCCCCTTTGAAGAGGGGGATGACCGCGGCAGCTTTCCAATCTATGGGAATCTCAGACGATACGAAAGAGAGGTTGAACAGGCTAGTAATAGGGGTTGCAACAATTTTGGCAGATAATTTTAGAAAGAGAGGGTCCAGATTGTCTAGCCCGGCTGATTATTTTAGGGGTCCAGATTTTGCAGCTCTTTCAGAACATCAGCTATCTGGAGTTGGGTAAAGGAGAAATGGTGGGGGCTTTGGCGGGTTGCCTTGGAGGGTGCCGGGCAGTTGAATGGGGTAGGGGTAGCCAGGTGGAAAGCATAGCCAGCCATAGAGAAATGCTTATTGAAATTCTCAATTATATTGGATTTATCAGTGGTGACAGTGTTTCCTAGCCTCAGAGCAGTGGGCAGCTGGGAGGAGGTGCTTTTATTCTCCATGGACTTTACAGTGTCCCAGAACTTTTATGAGTTGGTACTACAGGATGCAAATTTCTGTTTGAAAAAGCTAGCCTTAGAGCTTTCCTAACTGCCTGTGTATATTTGTTCCTAACTTTCCTGAAAGTTGCATATCACGGGGGATATTCGATGCTAATGCAGAACGCCACAGGATGTTTTTGTGCTGGTCAAGGGCAGACAGGTCTGGAGTTAACCAAGGACTATATCTATTCCTAGTTCTACATTTTTTGAATGGGGCATGCCTATTTAAGATGGTGAGGAAGGCACTTTTAAAGAATAGCCAGGCATCATCTACTGACGGGATGAGGTCAATGTCATTCCAGGATACCCCGGGCCAGGTCAATTAGAAAGGCCTGCTCGCAGAAGTGTTTTAGGGAGCGTTTGACAGTGATGAGGGGTGGTCGTTTGTTCGCAGACCCATTACGGATGCAGGCAATGAGGCAGTGATCGCTGAGATCTTGATTGAAAACAGCAGAGGTGTATTTGGAGGGCGAGTTAGTTAGGATGACATCTATGAGGGTGCCCGTGTTTACGGATTTGGAGTTGTACCTGGTAGGTTCATTGATAATTTGTGTGAGATTGAGGGCATCAAGTTTGGATTGTAGGATGGCCGGGGTGTTAAGCATGTCCCAGTTTAGGTCACCTAGTAGTACGAGCTCAGAAGATAGATGGGGGCAATATTCAAAAAATTCAAATATGGTATCGAGGGCACAGCTGGGGACAGAGGGAGGTCTATAGCAAGCGGCAACAGTGAGAGACTTGTTTCTGGAAAGGTGCATTTTTAGAAGTAGAAGCTCAAATTGTTTGGGTACAGACTTGGATAGTAATACAGAACTCTGCAGGCTATCTTTGCAGTAGCTTGCAACACCGCCCCCTTTGGCAGTTCTATCTTGGCGGAAAATGTTATAGTTAGGGATGGAGATTTCAAGGTTTTTGGTGGTTTTCCTAAGCCAGGATTCAGACACGACTAAGACATCCGGGTTGGCAGAGTGTGCTAAAGCAGTGAGTAAAACAAACTTAGGGAGTAGTCTTCAAATGTTAACATGCATGAAACCAAGGCTTTTACAGTTACAGAAGTAAACAAATGAGAGCACCTGGGGAGTGGGAGTGGAGCTAGGCACCGCAGGACCTGGATTAACCTCTACATCACCAGAGGAACACAGGAGAAGTAGGATAAGGGTACGGCTAAATGCTATACGACCTGGCCGTCTAGCATGTTCGGAACAGAGAGTAAAAAAGAGCAGGTTTCTGGGCATGATAGCATAGATTCGAGGCATAGTGTACAGACAAAGGTAAGGTAGGATGTAAGTACATTGGAGGTAAACCTAGGCATTGAGTAATGATGAGAGAGATATAGAGAGACGTTTAAACCAGGTGATGTCATCATATATGTAGGAGGTGGGACAACATGGTTGATTAAGGCATACTGAGCAGGGCTAGAGGCTCTACAGTGAAATAAGACAGTAATCACTAACCAGGACAGTAATGGACGAGGCAAACTGATATTAGAGAGAGGCATGCGTAGCCAAGTGAACATATGGGTCCAGTGGGTGGTTGGGCTGACTGGGGACAAGGCAATTCAGACAGTTAGCAGGCTGATACTAACGGGCTAACAGTTAGTAGGCGGGGCTAAAAAAGCTAGCAGTTAGCAGACCGGGGCTGGCAAGCTAGCAGACCGGGTTAGCAAGCAAGCAGTTAGCAGGGACTAGCAGTTAGCAGACCGGGGAAGGCAAGCTAGCAGTTAGCAGACCGGGGCAGGCAAGCTAGCAATTAGCAGACCGGGGCTAGCAAGTTAGCCTTTGGGGGACGTCGCGATGGGGGTAAGTCTGTTTTTGCCTCTTTGTGCGGTGACGTCGATAGACCAGTCGTGGAATTAGTAGGGTTCCAAGTAGCTCTAGGTAGCTAGCAGGCCTAGCAGGTTAGCAGAATGGGCCTTCAGCGGGCGTCACGCCTAAGGGGCCTGTTGGAATCCTCGGGCAGATTATGTCGGTATTCCAGTCGTAGAGGATCAGTGGGGTTCCGTGCCCCGTACCGGCAGTAGAAGGGGTCCGGATATTGTAGCCCAGAAGTGAGCTGGCCGGGCTAGCTTCAGGCTAATTGATGCTTGCTCCGGGATGGAAACGCTAGCCAGCAGTGGTCACCCGGGATTGCGGTTAGCTAGTTGCGAAGATCCAGATGTTCAGAGTTTGCGGTAGGAATCTGGGGATATGGAGAGAAATAGGTCCGTTATGCTCTGGTTTGAGTCACGTTGTTCAAACTGGCGAGAGCTTTCCGAGCTAAAGGTTAGCTGATGACAACTAGCAATGGTTTGCTGACTGATAGCTGGTAGGTAGTTAGCCGGCTAGCTTCAGTTGAGGGATTCCAGAACCGAAGTAAATAGAAATACTTTAGAAAAAAGCAGATCCACGCCACATTGGGTGAGGCGGGTTGCAGGAGAGTATTTAGAAGTTGAGGTTTATGAAAATATTTTACAAAGATTTGCGAATAAAAAAGATGTAAAAATATATATACAAGGGACACGACAGGACAAAGACGCCTGACTGCTACGCCATCTTGGAAGTAGTCTGTTAACCTCTAGCGATGAGCAATACAGACACAAACCCCCCCCACACACTCGAGAAACTGAAAAAAGAGGGGGAACATATAGGCTATATGCATACAATTATTAATCTGTCATTTATAAGGCCATCTTGGCAAGGTTTAAAAGTGGAAAATTATATAACACTTCCACTGAGTGCACAAAACATTAGGAACACATTCCTAATATTGAGTTTACACCCCCCCTTTGCCCCCAGAACAGCCTCAATTCTTCGGGTTACAAATACTTTTATAAAAAAAGTAAAACTAGATGATGACTTTTAAATTAAGAAGAAAAAAATCTTGGACACTTTGTTTTCACAACGACATTCAAATCAGCATTGAAAAAAAGGTGCAAGTTTGTTCAACCTGAGCGAGTCTGACCACAAGTCAGAGACCACTATGATGACACACCAAATGTGTTTGATGGATCATGGGAAAAGAGCAGGAATAGGCTCTTGTAGGCTACAGTCCAAGCTATGTCTTCCCAATGGTGCGACTGCATCCAAAGATTATCAAACTTGAATTAAATTCTTGGAGGAAAAGATGACAGCAGTGGTGTAGACTACAGCGATACGGATATCACTGTTAACGACATCGAGCATTGATGTGAATCACACTGCTGCTCTCTCATTTAGTTATTTGCGCTTTACGGATTGTGGTTGTTGTGGACGGCTGTTCACAAATTTAAATGTGTATTTGAACACAACAATGTTTGAATTCAATAAATTTCTGTCAGTCATTGTTTTTGAAACCAGTAGACAGCCAGAGAAAAATATGCTCTTGGACAGCGTCGTAGTGCAGATCCAAGCCTATGGAATAAAAGTGGGGCTTTTATTGCTCAATCCAATTCATGCTGATAAGAAAATCAATCCATATGCCTAATGGACACATGCTCAAACTTGCACACTTTTGATCCAGAATTAAAGAATTAAATTAAATCTGTAGTTGCTACATCCATTTTTGGATTTATAAATGATATATATTTATACATCTGTGGATTCTAGAATAATGTAACTCATGAAGTTAGTTCAGAACCCAAAATATAAGTTTGTTTTACTCCAATGTTTGTAAATATTATAAATGTAAACAAACCATAATCTTTATGTCATGGATGGTCAGTCCTTACATCCATAGCTCTGTCTATTCATCTGAGAGTGGTTACATTTCTCCAGACCCATCCCTCAGCTTTTTACCAAAACAGTCCTTGCATCCATAGCTCTGTCTATTCATCTGAGAGTGGTTACATTTCTCCAGACCCATCCCTCAGCGTTACCAAAACAGTTTTACTATTAATCAAAATTTCTCCAGACCCATCCCCAGCGTTTTACCAAAACATCCATCCATAGCTCTGTCTATTCATCTGAGAGTGGTTACATTTCTCCAGACCCATCCCTCAGCTTTTACCAAAACAGTCCTTGCATCCATAGCTCTGTCTATTCATCTGAGAGTGGTTACATTTCTCCAGACCCATCCCTCAGCTTTTTACCAAAACAGTCCTTGCATCCATAGCTCTGTCTATTCATCTGAGAGTGGTTACATTTCTCCAGACCCATCCCTCAGCTTTTTACCAAAACAGTCCTTGCATCCATAGCTCTGTCTATTCATCTGAGAGTGGTTACATTTCTCCAGACCCATCCCTCAGCTTTTACCAAAACAGTCCTTGCATCCATAGCTCTGTCTATTCATCTGAGAGTGGTTACATTTCTCCAGACCCATCCTCAGCGTTTTACCAAAACAGTCCTTACATCCATAGCTCTGTCTATTAATCTGAGAGTGGTTACATTTCTCCAGACCCATCCCTCAGCTTTTTACCAAAACAGTCCTTACATCCATAGCTCTGTCTATTCATCTGAGAGTGGTTACATTTCTCCAGACCCATCCCTCAGCTTTTTACCAAAACAGTCCTTGCATCCATAGCTCTGTCTATTAATCTGAGAGTGGTTACATTTCTCCAGACCCATCCCTCAGCTTTTTACCAAAACAGTCCTTGCATCCATAGCTCTGTCTATTCATCTGAGAGTGGTTACATTTCTCCAGACCCATCCCTCAGCGTTTTACCAAAACAGTTTATCCAAAACAGTCATCTTACATCCATAGCTCTACCAAAACAGTCATCCATTCATCTGAGAGTGGTTACATTTCTCCAGACCCATCCTCAAAAGCAGTTTTACCAAAACAGTCCAGACCCATCCCTCAGCGTTTTACCAAAACAGTCCTTACATCCATAGCTCTGTCTATTAATCTGAGAGTGGTTACATTTCTCCAGACCCATCCCTCAGCGTTTTACCAAAACAGTCCTTACATCCATAGCTCTGTCTATTAATCTGAGAGTGGTTACATTTCTCCAGACCCATCCTCAGACCCATCCCCCAAAACAGTCCTTACATCCATAGCTCGTTTTACCAAAACAGTCCTTACATCCATAGCTCTGTCTATTCATCTGAGAGTGGTTACATTTCTCCAGACCCATCCCTCAGCGTTTTACCAAAACAGTCCTTGCATCCATAGCTCTGTCTATTAATCTGAGAGTGGTTACATTTCTCCAGACCCATCCCTCAGCGTTTTACCAAAACAGTCCTTACATCCATAGCTCTGTCTATTAATCTGAGAGTGGTTACATTTCTCCAGACCCATCCCTCAGCGTTTTACCAAAACAGTCCTTACATCCATAGCTCTGTCTATTAATCTGAGAGTGGTTACATTTCTCCAGACCCATCCCTCAGCTTTTTACCAAAAACAGAGGCGGGGAAACCGTTTTGTTATTGTTTCATCTGTGGATTTGCCCTTTAAACAGCTGCATACTATCAAGATATCAAAGTGTCACCAACAAAAAGGTAAACAATAGGCCTATAGCAAATGCAGCATATGGCATTCATTTTTCACATGTAAATAGCACTTTTCAATAGTGCTCAAAGCATGCCATTTCATGAGCGCAGCATTTATTTTCAACTCTAATCAATGAGCCCAATCAGTCCTCCATGACAACAAAATCATAAACAACAGAGTAGGGCTGGCTAAGGTCATTCTTAGGTAAAACAATTTGGCTTAGATATACTTTTCCAGTCCTATTCATGTAGATCAAGGGCTATAACATTTATTGGAATGACTGGAATTCTGATAGACTGGTTTTTAATGTAAAGATATCATTGAATGGTGTTATTATATGTAGTAGAAAGTGATGGGTTAGAAGAAGCCTACATAACCAACCCATAAAGTAAAATGTAACATCCATATATGGCGAGCTATGTAAACTTTAACATTGATTTATCCTGTAATAGATGTCGTTCAATTGGTAACATACATTTTTGTCTTCTTCTAATGCCTCTTAAGGGGAAAGTAATCAGATTACGTTACTGATTACAATTTTGGACAGGTAACTAGTAACTATAATGGATTACATTTAGAAAGTAACCTACCCAACCCTGCCCACAGGTATAGTAGTGCACTATATATGGAATTGGGTGCCATTTCAGGCGCAGTCTTAGGCTTCTATTCAATCTGTTGATCCTCCATAACAACTCTGGCATCATGTTCCCTCCTATAGGCTACACTGAACTCAACCACAGTGCAAACATGGTAATCCAATGGTTCTAGTACAACTGAACAAATGTATTTGACAACATATCATACATTGGTATCAACTGCTAAGGTATGACGACTGCTAAGGCTTTGGATCTAGGGCTGTGATGGTCATGGTCAGTCTACTGTTCCCACATGCTTCAAGATGGCCACCATTGTTCCTGTACCCAAGAAAGCAAAGGTAACTGAACTAAATGACTATCGCCCCATAGCACTCACTTCAGTCATCATGAAGTGCTTTGACAGACTAGTCAAGGATCAGATCACCTCTACCTTACCTGATACTCTAGACCCACTTCAATTTGCTTACCGCCCCAATAGATCCACAGACGATGCAATCGCCATTGCACAGCACACTGCCCTATCCCACCTGGACAAGAGGAACACATATGTAAGAATGCTGTTCATTGACTAGAGCTCAGCATCCAACACCATAGTACCCTCCACGCTCATAATTAAGCTTGATGCTCTGGGTCTGAACCCCGCCCTGTGCAACTGGGTCCTGGACTTCCTGATGGGCCGCCCCCAGGTGGTGAAGGTAGGAAAATACACCTCCACTTAGCTGATAATCAAACTGGGGCCCCACAAGGATGTGTGCTCAGCCCCATCCTGTACTCCCTGTTCGCCTATGACTGTGTGGTCACTCACAACAGTAGTAGGCCTGATTACCAACAATGATGACACAGCCTACAGTGAGGAGGTGAGGGCCCTGGGAGTTTGGTGCCAGGAAAATAACCTGTCACCCAACGTCAACAAAACAAAGGAGCTGATTGTGGACTTCAGGAAACAGCAGAGGGAGCATCCCCCTATCCACATTGACAGGACAGCAGTGGAGAAGGTGGACAGCTTGAAGTTCCTCAGCGTACACATCAATGACAAACTGAAATGGTCCACACACACAGACAGTGTGGTGAAGATCTCGCAACAGTGCCTCTTCAACCTCAGGAGTCTGAAGAAACTTGGCTTGGCACCTAAAACCCTCACAAACTTTTACAGATGCACAATAGAGGGAATCCTGTTGGGCTATATCACTGCCTGGTATGGAAACAGCACCGCCCGCAACCGCAGGGCTCTCCAGAAGGTGGTCTGCCCAACGCATCACCAGGAGCAAACTACCTGCCCTACGGAATACCTACAGCACCCAATGTTATAGGAAGGACATCAAAGACAACAACCACCTGAGCCACTGCCTGTTCACCCCGCTATCATCCGGAAGGCGAGGTCAGTACAGGTGCATCAAAGCTGGGACTGTGAGACTGAAGAACAGCTTCTATCTCAAGGCCATCAGACAGTCAGATAGCCATCACTAGCACCTAAGAGGCTGCTGCCCTATATACATAGATTTGGAATCATTGGCCACTTTAATAATGGAACACTAGTCACTTTAATAATGGAACACTAGTCACTTTATTAATGGAGCACTAGTCACTTTAATAATGGAACACTAGTCACTTTAATAATGGAACACTAGTCACTTTAATAATGGAACACTTGTCACTTTAATAATGGAACACTAGTCACTTTAATAATGGAACACTGGTCACTTTATTAATGGAACACTAGCCACTTTAATAATGGAACACTAGTCACTTTAATAATGGAACACTGGTCACTTTATTAATGGAACACTAGTCACTTTAATAATGGAACACTAGTCACTTTAATAATGGAACACTGGTCACTTTAATAATGGAACACTAGTCACTTTAATAATGGAACACTAGTCACTTTAATAATGGAAACAGTCACTGGTCACTTTAATAATGGAACACTGGTCACTTTATTAATGGAACACTAGTCACTTTAATAATGTAACACTAGTCACATTAATAATGGAACACTAGTCACTTTAATAATGGAACAGTCACTTTAATAATGGAACACTGGTCACTTTAATAATGGAGCACTAGTCACTTTAATAATGGAAGTCACTAGTCACTTTAATAATGGAACACTGGTCACTTTAATAATGGAACACTGGTCACATTAATAATGGAACACTAGTCACTTTAATAATGGAGCACTAGTCACTTTATTAATGGAGCACTAGTCACTTTAATAATGGAACACTGGTCACTTTAATAATGGAACACTAGTCACTTTAATAATGGAGCACTAGTCACTTTAATAATGGAGCACTAGTCACTTTAATAATGGAACACTAAATGCGCTTTAATAATATTTACATATTTTGCATTACTCATCTCATAAGTATATACTGTATTCTATCCTGCTCGCACAAATATTAGCACATTCTTAATTCCTTTACTTTTGATTTGCGTATATTGTTGTGAAATTGTTAGATATTACTGTTAGATATTACTGTTAGATATTACTGTTAGATATTACTGTTAGATATTACTGTTAGATATTACTGTTAGATATTACTGTTAGATATTACTGTTAGATAATTACTGTTAGATATTACTGTTAGATATTACTGTTAGATATTACTGTTAGATAATTACTGTTAGATATTACTGTTAGATATTACTGTTAGATATTACTGTTAGATATTACTGTTAGATATTACTGTTAGATATTACTGTTAGTTAGATATTACTGTTAGATATTACTGTTAGATATTACTGTTATTTATCACTGTTAGATATTACTGTTAGATATTACTGTTAGATATTACTGTTAGATATTACTGTTAGATATTACTGTTAGATATTACTGTTATTTATCACTGTTAGATATTACTGTTAGATATTACTGTTAGATATTACTGCACAGCTAGAGCTAGAAACACAAGCATTTCACTACACCCATAATAACATCTGCTAAACACATGTACTGGTATTTTGATTTGAACACCTTGCTTCTTTCAGCAAGGAGCTACAAAGTTTTATCACGGTGAGTCCATGTTATTGCAGAAATGGACTCAATTGCATGAATGCCGTGCAGCCCCAACTTCAGTCAGCTGTTCGTTCCACAAATAAATTCAAAATAAATTCAAAATAAATTTTAAAAATCTAAATAAACAGTTATGGCGGTTATTATTTTCATGGTTTCTTGCCTACATGGACAGTAATTGTGCCATGCTTACATGGTTATACAGTAATTGTGCCACCATGGTTATACAGTAATTGTGCCATGCTTACATGGTTATACAGTAATTGTGCCATGCCTACATGGTTATACAGTAATTGTGCCATGCCTACATGGTTATACAGTAATTGTGCCATGCTTACATGGTTATACAGTAATTGTGCCATGCCTACATGGTTATACAGTAATTGTGCCAGTAATTGTGCCATTACATGGTTATACAGTAATTGTGTGCCCATGGCAGTAATTGTGCCATGCCTACATGGTTATACAGTAATTGTGCCATGCTTACATGGTTATACAGTAATTGTGCCATGTTATACAGTAATTGTGCCATGCTTACATGGTTATACAGTAATTGTGCCATGCCATGCCTACATGGGTGTGCCATGCTTACATGGTTATACAGTAATTGTGCCATGCCTACATGGTTATACAGTAATTGTGCCATGCTTACATGGTTATACAGTAATTGTGCCATGCTTACATGGCCATGCCTTACATGGTTATACAGTAATTGTGCCATGCCTACATGGTTATACAGTAATTGTGCCATGCTTACATGGTTATACAGTAATTGTGCCATGCTTACATGGTTATACAGTAATTGTGCCATGCTTACATGGTTGCCATAATTGTGCCATGCTTACATGGTTATACAGTAATTGTGCCATGCTTACATGGTTATACAGTAATTGTGTGCCATGGCTTACATGGTTATACAGTAATTGTGCCATGCTTACATGGTTATACAGTAATTGTGCCATGCCCTTACATGGTTATACAGTAATTGTGCCATGCTTACATGGTTATACATGGTTATAGTAATTGTGCCATGCTTACATGGTTATACAGTAATTGTGCCATGCCTACATGTTATACAGTAATTGTGCCATGCTTACATGGTTATACAGTAATTGTGCCACGCCTACATGGTTATACAGTAATTGTGCCATGCTTACATGGGTTGCCATGCTTACATGGTTATAGTAATTGTGCCATGCTTACATGGTTATACATTGTGCCATTACATGGTTATACAGTAATTGTGCCATGCCTACATGGTTATACAGTAATTGTGCCATGCTTACATGGTTATACAGTAATTGTGCCATGCCTACATGGTTATACAGTAATTGTGCCATGCTTACATGGTTATACAGTAATTGTGCCATGCTTACATGGTTATACAGTAATTGTGCCATGCCTACATGGTTATACAGTAATTGTGCCATGCTTACATGGTTATACAGTAATTGTGCCATGCTTACATGGTTATACAGTAATTGTGCCATGCTTACCATGCCATGCTTACATGGTTATACAGTAATTGTGCCATTGTGCCATGCTTACATGGTTATACAGTAATTGTGCCATGCTTACCAGTAATGCCATGCCTACATGGTTATATAATTGTGCCATGCTTACATGGTTATACAGTAATTGTGCCATGCCTACATGGTTATACAGTAATTGTGCCATGCTTACATGGTTATACAGTAATTGTGCCATGCTTACATGGTTATACAGTAATTGTGCCATGCTTACATGGTTATACAGTAATTGTGCCATGCCTACATGGTTATACAGTAATTGTGCCATGCCTACATGGTTATACAGTAATTGTGCCATGCCTACATGGTTATACAGTAATGTGCCATGCATGGTTATACATTGTGCCATGCTTACATGGTTATACAGTATACATGGTTATAATTGTGCCATGCTTACATGGTTATACAGTAATTGTGCCATGCTTACATGGTTATACAGTAATTGTGCCATGCTTACATGGTTATACAGTAATTGTGCCATGCCTACATGGTTATACAGTAATTGTGCCATGCTTACATGGTTATACAGTAATTGTGCCATGCCTACATGGTTATACAGTAATTGTGCCATGCCTACATGGGTGTGCCATGCCTACATGGTTATACAGTAATTGTGCCATGCCTACATGTAATTGTGCCCTACATGGTTATACAGTAATTGTGCCATGCCTACATGGTTATACAGTAATTGTGCCATGCTTACATGGTTATACAGTAATTGTGCCATGCCTACATGGTTATACAGTAATTGTGCCATGCCTACATGGTTATACAGTAATTGTGCCATGCTTACATGGTTATACAGTAATTGTGCCATGCTTACATGGTTATACAGTAATTGTGCCATGCTTACATGGTTATACAGTAATTGTGCCATGCCTACATGGTTATACAGTAATTGTGCCATGCCTACATGGTTATACAGTAATTGTTCCACGCCTATTTGGATCCTTACAAATAATCCAAAAATTGTTTAGACAGATTATTTCACTTATACTTCACTGGATCACAATTCCAGTGGATCAGAAGTTTAAAAACACTAAGTTGACTGTGCCTTTAAGAAATTATGTCATGGCTTTAGAAGCTTCTGATAGGCTAATTGACATCATTTGAGTCAATTGGAGGTGTACCTGTGGATGTATTTCAAGGCCTACCTTCCAACTCAGTACCTCAAAAAAAATGGAAGACCTCCACAAGTCTGGTTCATCCTTGGGCGCAATTTCCAAACGCCTGAAGGTACCACGTTCATCTGTACAAACAATAGTACGCAAGTATAAACACCATGGGACCATGAAGCCGTCATACCGCTCAGGAAGGAGATGCATTCTGTCTCCTAGAGATGAACATACTTTGGAATGAAAAGTGCAAATCAATCCCAGAACAACAGCAAAGGACCCTGTGAAGATGCTGGAGGAAACAGGTACAAAAGTATCTATATCCACAGTAAAACGAGTCCTATATCGACATAACCTGAAAGGCCACTCAGCAAGGAAGAAACCACTGCTCCAAAACCGACAAAAAAAAAGCCAGACTACGGTTTGCAACTGAACATTGGGACAAAGATCCTACTTTTTGGAGAAATGTCCTCTGGTCTGATGAAACACAAATAGAACTGTTTGGCCATAATGACCATCGTTATGTTTGGAGGAAAAAGGGGGAGGCTTGCAAGCCGGAGAACACCATCCCAACCGTGAAGCATGGGGGTGGCAGCATCATGTTGTTTGGGTGTTTTGCTGCAGGAGGGACTGGTGCTCTTAACAAAATAGATGGCATCATGAGGGAGGAAAATTACGTGGATATATTGAAGCAACATCTCAAGACATCATCCAGGAAGTTGAAGCTTGGTCGCAAATGGGTCTTCCAAATGGACAATGACCCCAAGCATACTTCCAAAGTTGTGGCAAAATGGCTTAAGAACAACAAAGTGAAGTTATTGAAGTGACCATCACAAAGCCCTGAACTCAATCCTATAGAAAATTTGTGGGCAGAACTGAAAAAGCGTGTGCGAGCAAGAAGGCCTACAAACCTGACTCAGTTACACCAGCTCTGTCAGGGGGAATGGGACAAAATTCACCCAACTTATTGTGGGATGCTTGTGGAAGGCTACTTGAAACGTTTGACCCAAGTTAAACAATTCAAAGGCAATGCTACCAAATACTAATTGAGTGTATGTAAACTCCTGACCCACTTGGAATGTGATGAAAATAAAAGCTGAAATAAATCATTCTCTCTACTATAATTCTGACATTTCACATTCTTAAAATAAAGTGGTGATCCTAACTGACCTAAGACAGGGCATTTTTTACTAGGATTTAATGTCAGGAATTGTGAAAAACTGAGTTTAAATATATTTGGCTAAGGTGTATGTAAACATCCTACTTCAATTGTATATATATTACAGCATTACCAATTTTATTTATATAGATTGTAAACAGAATTGGCCTAAGTATCGAACCTTGGGGCACCCCTTTACGCAACTCAAGGAACTCAGATTTGACTTCCATCTACCTTGATGGCCTGATTTCTGTCATTGAGATAATTATGAAACCATCGGCAAGTATCAGTACCCAACCCTATCAGTACCCAACCCTACCGGGGACAGCTTATTCAACAGAATAACATGGTCTACAGTATCAAAAGATTTTGACTAGTCTACAAACATGGCAGCACAATTCTTTCTATCATTTAAGGCATTTGAAATATAATTTATAACAAGCATGGTAGCCATAGTGGTACTATGTTTAGATCTGAATCTGGATTGATTAACATTAAAAATACTATTTACCGATATAAAATAACGTAGCTGTTTGTTGACCAATGATTCTAGGATATTCACAAGACAATGGAGGCTGGAAATTGGTCGATAATTATTGAGTTCACTACTACCCCTGCCCTTATTGAGTTGCAGTACAAAAGCTGCTTTCCACACTTTTGAGATATTTCCTGATACTAAAGTTAAATAAAACATGTGAGTTACTGAGCTAGCAATGAGGGGCGTTGCAAGCAAAGACGGGTCCAAATTGTCACCCCCCAATGACTTCTTGGTGTAAATAGCTGATAAAGGCAGCAAGAACTTCTGTTTCTGTGAGTTTCCAAAAATATAAACCCTGACTACCATTTCCAAAGTCATGTGAGGTGGAGTGACCATCCATCGAGGCAACTGGAGGATGTATGTGGGAAGAACAGTAGGACCACGATTTATTTCAAATTTGAAACCAGCTGAGATAAAATGCTGATTGAAGGCATCACAAATATAAACTTCTCCAGTAATGATGTCGGAGTCTAAAATACTTGCTTAGATCCCGCTTTAGTGAATTCACAGTTTTCCATAATTTAGAGGGATCACTAACTGTGTCTGTCATAGCGCTAACATGCTGACCAGACCGGACACGTCATAGCGCTAACATGCTGACCAGACCGGACACGCCGCGTGCGCGAGCGTCGCAAAATACATTTAGAAATCCATGTTATTCAATTATTGCACCCACACTGCTCGAGCTTGCCAACGAGCGTCTGCGTTGCCAAGGGCTAAAACAGAAGTCATTCTTATTTGTGACGCAGACGCGCTGCAAGTCCTGCCTCTCCCATCTCCTCATTGGTTTATAGAAGCAGGTACCCACGTGCCATCTCCTCATTGGTTATAGCCACGCGGGTGATTGAAAGACGAACTTTGTTGCCGGTTGTCGAGGTAATACAATGAAAGTTTAGATGCGATCACCATATAAGTTCAAGATGAAAAAGCCTGGAAGGGGGAGAGATGACTAGAAACGATTCGGTTGGCCGTTTTATGTGTGGTTTATTTGTCGGAGTAGCGGTCCTTGTGCATTTCAGGTAAAATAACAACTCAATGTTTATATCCCAGGACAAATTAGCTAATATGTTTCCACCTCCATGTTTGACGGTGGGGATGGTGTTCTTGGGGTCATAGGCAGCATTCCTCCTCCTCCAAACACGGTTGAGTTGATGCCAAAGAGCTCCATTTTGGTCTCATCTGACCACAACACTTTCACCCAGTTGTCCTGAGCTGACAAGGTAAAGATTTCTGGTTCTGCCCCTGAACAAAGCAGTTAAACCACTGTTCCTAGGCCGTCATTGAAAATAAGAATTTGTGCTTAACTGACTTGAGGGCAAAAGGGGGTGCAACTCAATATTAAGAATGAGTTAGGATAGACATTAGCTGTCCATACAGTAGATTCATTTGAGGAAGGCTGATTACCAAAGAGGAGCTATGGATGAATGAAGTGCATGAAATTACCCAAGGTGTAACTTCATTGTTCTCACAAACTCTCAGACTTCACTTCAACCATCACAGACACTGTGTAGTGGTCATCTACTATGGCAGGGTAATCACCTCAGGTAAGACATGGATGCTATAGCAAGGGCAATACAAAAACTGGTTATAGTGAACAAAAATATAAGCGCAACATGTAAAGTGTTGGTCCCATGTTTCGTGAGCTGAAATAAAAGAGCTCAGAAATTTTCCATAAGCACAAAAAGCTTATTTCTCTCCAATTGTGTGCACCAATTTGTTGTTTTCATCCCTGTTAGTGAGCATTTCGCATTTGCCAAGATAATCCATCCACCTGACAGGTGTGGCATATCAAGAAGCTGATTAAACACCATGACCATTGCACAGGTGTACCTTGTGCTGGGGGACAATAAAAGGTTACTCTAAAATGTGCAGTTTTATCACACAACGCCACAGATGTCTCAGGTTTTGAGGGAGTGTGCAATTGTCATGCTGACGGCAGGAATGTCACCCAGAGCTGTTGTCAGATAATGTAATGTTAATTTCTCTACCATAAGCCACCTCCAATGTTGTTTTATAGAATTTGGCAATATGTCCAATCGGCCTCACAACCGCAGACCATGTGTAACCACGCCAGCCCAGGACCTCCTCAACCGCAGACCATGTGTAACCAAGCCAGCCCAGGACCTCCTCAACCGCAGACCATGTGTAACCAAGCCAGCCCAGGACCTCCTCAACCGCAGACCATGTGTAACCACGCCAGCCCAGGACCTCCTCAACCGCAGACCATGTGTAACCATGCCAACCCAGGACCTCACAACCGCAGACCATGTGTAACCACGCCAGCCCAGCCCTCCTCAAGGACCTAACCTCAGCCCAGGACCGCAGACCGCAGACCATGTAACCATGCCAACCCAGGACCTCACAACCGCAGACCATGTGTAACCAAGCCAGCCCAGGACCTCCTCAACCGCAGACCATGTGTAACCACGCCAGCCCAGGACCTCCTCAACCGCAGACCATGTGTAACCAAGCCAGCCCAGGACCTCCTCAACCGCAGACCATGTGTAACCACGCCAGCCCAGGACCTCCTCAACCGCAGACCATGTGTAACCACGCCAGCCCAGGACCTCCTCAACCGCAGACCATGTGTAACCACGCCAACCCAGGACCTCCTCAACCGCAGACCATGTGTAACCACGCCAGCCCAGGACCTCCTCAACCGCAGACCATGTGTAACCACGCCAGCCCAGGACCTCCTCAACCGCAGACCATGTGTAACCACGCCAGCCCAGGACCTCCTCAACCGCAGACCATGTGTAACCACGCCAGCCCAGGACCTCCTCAACCGCAGACCATGTGTAACCACGCCAGCCCAGGACCTCCTCAACCGCAGACCATGTGTAACCACGCCAACCCAGGACCTCCTCATCCGCAGACCATGTGTAACCAAGCCAACCCAGGACCTCCTCAACCGCAGACCATGTGTAACCATGCCAACCCAGGACCTCCTCATCTGTCTTCTTCACCTGCAGGATCATCTGAGACCAGCCACCTGGACAGCTGATGAAACTGAGGAGTATTTCTGTCTGTAATAAAGCCCATTTGTGGGGGAAAACTAATTTTGATTGGCTGGGCCTGGCTCCGCAGTGGGTGGCCCCGGCTGCCAAGTCAGTGGGCCTATGCCCTCCCAGGCACGCCCATTGCTGCACCCCTGCCCAGTCATGTTTAATCCCTAGATTAGGGCCTAATTCAATTATTTTAATTGACCGGTTTCCTTATATGAACTGTAACTCAGTAAAATCGTTGAAATTGTTGCATTTATTTTTGTTGCATTTTGCAATGTATACTGTTTACAGTAACTTGAAGGTGTCATTTCTTTTTAAATGACAGTATGCAAAATTATTCTGATTTCAATTACTGTAAAAAAATATATATATTATTTCATACTGTGACCTCAGCCTTATCTACGATTTTGATTTAAAACCTCTTGGTCGCTAGCAACCTGAAAAGTCCTGCCACATATCCTGCTACAACACCAGGTCTGAGAGCATATGGAGATATGTGTAATGAACACGATGGGAGACAGAGAGCTGGTTTCAAGGGCAGAGCGCAGCAGGTGTTCATTTGTAAAGGACTGCAGGAGGAGGCAGGTAGCTGGCAGGGGGCAGGGGGCAGGCAGAAGGTAGCTGGCAGGGGGCAAGCAGAAGGTAGCTGACAGGGGGCAGGCAGAAGGTAGCTGACAGGGGGCAGGCAGAAGGTAGCTGGCAGGGGGCAGGCAGAAGGTAGCTGACAGGGGGCAGGCAGAAGGTAGCTGACAGGGGGCAGGCAGAAGGTAGCTGGCAGGGGGCAGGCAGAAGGTAGCTGACAGGGGAGGGGGCAGGCAGAAGGTAGCTGGCAGGGGGCAGGCAGAAGGTAGCTGATAGGGGCAGGCAGAAGGTAGCTGGCAGGGGGCAGGCAGAAGGTAGCTGACAAGGGGCAGGCAGAAGGTAGCTGGCAGGGGGCAGGCAGAAGGTAGCTGACAGGGGGCAGGCAGAAGGTAGCTGGCAGGGGGCAGGCAGAAGGTAGCTGGCAGGGGCAGGCAGAAGGTAGCTGAGAGGGGGCAGGCAGAAGGTAGCTGACAGGGGCAGGCAGAAGGTAGCTGACAGGGGGCAGGCAGAAGGTAGCTGACAGGGGGCAGGCAGAAGGTAGCTGGCAGGGGGCAGGCAGAAGGTAGCTGGCAGGGGGCAGGCAGAAGGTAGCTGGCAGGGGGCAGGCAGAAGGTAGCTGACAGGGGGCAGGCAGAAGGTAGCTGACAGGGGGCAGGCAGAAGGTAGCTGGCAGGGGGCAGGCAGAAGGTAGCTGACAGGGGGCAGGCAGAAGGTAGCTGGCAGGGGGCAGGCAGAAGGTAGCTGATAGGGGGCAGGCAGAAGGTAGCTGGCAGGGGCAGGCAGAAGGTAGCTGACAGGGGGCAGGCAGAAGGTAGCTGACAGGGGGCAGGCAGAAGGTAGCTGACAGGGGGCAGGCAGAAGGTAGCTGGCAGGGGGCAGGCAGAAGGTAGCTGACAAGGGGCAGGCAGAAGGTAGCTGGCAGGGGGCAGGCAGAAGGTAGCTGACAGGGGGCAGGCAGAAGGTAGCTGACAGGGGGCAGGCAGAAGGTAGCTGACAGGGGGCAGGCAGAAGGTAGTTGGCAGGGGGCAGGCAGACGGTAGCTGACAGGGGGCAGGCAGAAGGTAGCTGACAGGGGGCAGGCAGAAGGTAGCTGGCAGGGGGCAGGCAGAAGGTAGCTGACAGGGGGCAGGCAGAAGGTAGCTGACAGGGGGCAGGCAGAAGGTAGCTGAGAGGGGGCAGGCAGAAGGTAGCTGACAGGTAGCTGGGGGCAGGCAGAAGGTAGCTGGCAGGGGGCAGGCAGAAGGTAGCTGACAGGGGGCAGGCAGAAGGTAGCTGACAGGGGGCAGGCAGAAGGTAGCTGACAGGGGGCAGGCAGAAGGTAGTTGGCAGGGGGCAGGCAGAAGGTAGCTGACAGGGGCAGGCAGAAGGTAGCTGGCAGGGGGCAGGCAGAAGGTAGCTGACAGGGGGCAGGCAGAAGGTAGCTGGCAGGGGGCAGGCAGAAGGTAGCTGGCAGGGGGCAGGCAGAAGGTAGCTGGCATGGGGCAGGCAGAAGGTAGCTGGCAGGGGGCAGGCAGAAGGTAGCTGGCAGGGGGCAGGCAGAAGGTAGCTGGCAGGGGGCAGGCAGAAGGTAGCTGGCAGGGTGCAAGCAGAAGGTAGCTGGCAGGGGGCAGGCAGAAGATCATACACCAACAAGGGAAAAGTAGTGGCAGGGAAAAGGCTAGTAACGTCATCCGGGAGATCAGGCAATAGGTTGATAACAGGAAATCCGATAGGCCAAAGTACAGGCAGGTAATAGGCGTCGTTAGTGAGGCAGGCAAAAACTATCATACACGGGAGGATTAAATTACGACTAGAAAAACAACAAAACAAACAATACCTCACAATGATGGGGTGCAAAGAACAGAACTAAATAGTGTGTGATAATGACATACAGGTGTGTGAACAGGTGATCAGAATTCTGGTGATTGGGATCTGGAGAGTGAGCTGCATTCAGAGGATCTATGTGTTTGAGAGTGTGAGCTGGGAAGTGGGCTGGAAAGAGAGCCGCGTTCAGGGGATCTACGTGTTTGACAGTGTGAGTTGGAAGCAGACATTATAATATGGATTCAGACTTATTGACAGGAATACATTCCTGCATTTTGCTAAAAGCTGCCCAGAATCAAGTAAATAATTGTCCAATTATCACCACCAACATTACGTCAATGTTAAACTAGCAGTGCTCAAGGACACTTGACATAGAGTATACACAAATGCTTCAGGGATTTGGATTTGCAGCCTCTTGGTTGAGTGCATCAGTGTTTCTGCAGCGCCACCAGGTTTGCTTGGAACAGGTTTTAACACACTCTAAAAAAATAAGTGTATGGCTAGGATACAGTGTTTTACCCTGGGGTACAATATAAGGAATGGTCACAGGTGGGGGCAATGTACTGGTGGGCCTCATTAGCATACTTGAGGGCCATGGTCAAATATATGTGTAAGTGAAAGTGTTGTAGCAGTTTAAGTGTTTGATGGTTATGACGATGCAAGTTGAGCACCTCTTTTGATGCCGTCTGTTGTGTCAACATTGTTAGAGCATGTCTCATTAATAGGTTGCACTGTAAGAAGTGAATTCTCTGGTAAATTAAGGGCAACTTGTTGCTGTGAATTTGTATTTACTTAACTATAAGTTATTGTAAAATTCACACAACTTACAGGCAGCTGGCTGCCACTAGCAATACATGCTAGTAACGTACTATGGCTTCGCTGACTCTTCTGTTGACAAACATTACTTGTTAATTGGCAGCATACTGTAGCCACGGCAGCCTATCAGAATATTGGAGGCGTGGCTTTCAGCAAGCTTTTTTTGGTCTCCAACGAGAGGGAATGTCATCCCAGCAAATATGCTCTGTTGTATTCTGTTCATTAACGCTAATGCTGTGTTTACATGGTATGAGGTAGATGGTAGACGGTAAACCCCGATGTCATTGTTTTCAATGAGTGCAAAACGGTGAATGTCATCACCCCACAGTAGACGGAACGTGCTGACGGAGTTCAAATATTTAAACTATCTGCCGTAGTGTTGTTTTCTACTGGATGTTGAGTTGCACCGTTTGTTTACTGAAATCGCCATAGCAATGCATACCATAGTGCTGGGTTGTTGTTGGCGTCACCATCTTTCTTGCTTTCTTGTCCCACTATGCCGACTGGTATGATGGTTTTTGTGTCCCTCATCTAAACATACACTTGTACACTGTCAGTTCTCCAGCCTTGTTAAAGGCTGACATAAGCACATGTGATACCAAAGAGACATAATATTTCCTTTATAGCTAGTTGCGACAGTATATCCTTGTAATACTCACTTCCCTTCCACAACATCAGGTGAGTGAGTGTGACAGATGAGCTACAGTACGTTATTGTGACATTTACAATAACTGAGTTGCAGCTAGCTGACTGCAAGTTATTGAATATTAAGCTCCTGAAAAATACACAGTAACATCTTAAGAGTGCAGCTCTTGATTGTCACAAGTTCTTACACTGATTGCCAAAAGAGGTGCTCAACCTTCATTAACCACGTAAACTCATACAACATTTCCACTGACGGCTGGCACAAATACAACATATTTTACACCATGTCCCCAAATATCCTAATGAGCCCAACCCAGCACATTGCCACCACCTACATTTCAAAGTGCAGTAATGATTGTACCTGACTGTACATCGAAAATATTGTGTAGAGAAAGTTTACTAGATAACTACAGTATTTGCTGTGGTAACCAAACAGAAGTACTAGGTTATCAAACCATCCGTACCAGCTTGCCATTATGAAAATCAAATTCAATAATGTTTTCAATTAGACTTTTGCTTTCAAAAGCAGCACAAACATAGAACATGTAAGGATGAACTATAGCCATTGAATTCTACCGTACACATATACCATGCGTTATAAGGAAATAATTCATGCAAGTCAATCAGAAAGTCTTCAACAACGCCATGGCATAAAATAGATTGTCTGCACATGTACCCTAAAAGGCACTGACCAGTACCATGTGAATTCCTGTGTACCTCTGAAGGTACCTAATGTGTACCTTTGAACTTTTTGTAAAACCAGGGCACAACATTGTACTGTAACCATACTCTTATTTTTGAGTTTGTGGATATGGGAGAAAATAAGTATATGTTGGCACTGCTCAGATATGAATTAATGCACTCCAGACCAAAAGCTGTGTCGAGGCACAGATCTGGGGAAGGGTACAGAAAAATTGCTGCAACATTGAAAGTCCCCAAGAACATAGTGGCCTCTATCATTATTAAATGGAAGAAATGTGGAACCACCAAGACTCTTCCTAGAGCTGGCCACCTGGCCAAACTGAGCAATCAGGGGAGAAAGGCCTTGGTCAGGGAGGTGACCAAGAACCCAATGGTCACACTGACAGAGCTCCAGAGTTCCTCTGTGGAGATGTGAGAACCTTCCAGAAGGCTAACCATCTTTGGAGCACTCACCAATCAGGCCTTTATGGTAGAGTGGCCAGAAGGAAGCCACTCCTCAATAAAAGGCACACGGCAGCCCGCTTGGAGTTTGCCAATATGCACCTAAAGGACTCTAACCATGAGAAACAAGATTCTCTGGTCTAATGAAACCAAGAGTGAACTCTTTGACCTGAATGCCAAGCGTCACGTCTGGAGGAAACCTGGCACCGCTCATCACCTGGCCAATACCATCCCTACTAGAGGTCGACCGATTATTGGAGGACCAAAAAAAGCCACTACCGATTAATTGGCCGATTTTATTTAAAAATATATAAAAATATAAAAATATAAAATATATATATATATATATATATATATTCATTTGTAATAATGACAATTACAACAATAGTGAATGAACACTTATTTTAACTTAATATAATACATCAATAAAATCAATTTAACCTCAAAAAAATAATGAAACATGTTCAATTTGGTTTAAATAATTCAAAAACAAAGTGTTGGAGAAGAAAGTAAAAGTGCAATATGTGCCACGTAAGAAAGCTAACGTTTCAGTTCCTTGCTCAGAACATGAGAACATATGAAAGCTGGTGGATCCTTTTAACATGAGTCTTCAATATTCCCAGGTAAGAAGTTTAAGGTTGTAATTACTATAGGAATTATAGGACTATTTCTCTCTATACGATTTGTATTTCATATATCTTTTGACTATTGGATGTTCTTATAGGCACTTTAGTATTGCCAGTGTAACAGTATAGCTTCCGTCCCTCTCCTCGCTCCTACCTGGGCTCGAACCAGGAACACAACGATAACAGCCACCCTCGAAGCAGCGTTACCCATGCAGAGCAAGGGGAATAACTACTCCAAGTCTCAGAGCGAGTGACATTTGAAACGCTATTAGCGCGCACCCCGCTAACTAGCTAGCCATTTCACATCAGTTATACCAGCCTAATCTCTGGAGTTGATAGGCTTGAAGTCATAAACAGCGCAATGCTTGAAGCATTAAAGTGCTGTTTGAATGAATGCTTACGAGCCTGCTGGTGCATACCATCGCTCAGTCAGACTGCTCTATCAAATCATAGACTTAATTATAACATAAAAACACAGAAATATGAGCCTTAGGTCATTAATATGGCCGAATCCGGAAACTATCATCTTGAAAACAAAACATTTATTCTTTCAGTGAAATACGGAACCGTTCCGTATTTTATCTAACCGGTGGCATCCATAAATCTAAATCTTCCTGTTACATTGCACAACCTTCAATGTTCATATTCTCTCATTATTGATTTTAATATACTTATTTCAGCAATTTTAGGTTTTCCTGTGTAGTTGTCTAATGTCGGTGGGCCATATTATTCTGTTTCCATGTTACTCCTGAATAGCTATGATGAATAGAATCGTTTTTCTTGAGTTTATCTTTCACAAAGCTGAGTTTCACTTTGAAGTCCAAAGTGTAAGAATCCAGCTGAAATAATGTATTAACAAAGGCAAGGTGGTGTAGCAGAAAGATCGGAACGCTGTGAACCAAGAGGTTGTGAGTTCAAACTCCAGGTGAGGACACGTTGAATAAAACATACTAAACATAGGCATGTGTAGTGTTCCAGAGCCACATACTTTCACGTGAGCATCTGCCTCTGATTCCAAAGGGCGCATGTTCAAATCCACTGACAGAAAGTTGTTTTCTCGATTTTTGTTTTAAGCTTATGCCAAACCTTAACCATTCTGAGTTAATGCCTTAACCTTAAAACGCGTTTACAACAACTTCGAAATTGGACTAAATAGAAACATGGATGAATGTCTAATTCTGACGTGAGACTGTGAGAGCTAGTTGGAAATGTCATGTGAAGTGTTTCAAAAATACATTTTCACATGCAATTTTCCACATGTAAAATCTTCTGTTTATTCCATAAGGGACCTAACTGTAAGTGTATATTTCATCTGTTTATTCCATAAGGGACCTAACTGTAAGTGTATATTTCATCTGTTTATTCCATAAGGGACCTAACTGTAAGTGTATATTTCATCTGTTTATTCCATAAGGGACCTAACTGTAAGTGTATATTTCATCTGTTTATTCCATAAGGGACCTAACTGTAAGTGTATATTTCATCTGTTTATTCCATAAGGGACCTAACTGTAAGTGTATATTTCATCTGTTTATTCCATAAGGGACCTAACTGTAAGTGTATATTTCATCTGTTTATTCCATAAGGGACCTAACTGTAAGTGTATATTTCATCTGTTTATTCCATAAGGGACCTAACTGTAAGTGTATATTTCATCTGTTTATTCCATAAGGGACCTAACTGTAAGTGTATATTTTGTATTTGGGCAATTCCACAGTAATAGAGTGAGCGATGAAGTGATGCTGAGACTTTGATTTTATCTAAAATGCATGTCAAACAAAAACCAATTATTGCAAAGTTAAACAAACCACACAACTCTATGCACACGGTCTACTTTTAACAATTTTCACTGAAATCTTTACAAAAACACATTTACTTGAAGAACAGTGCAGATGCAAAGTTTGGTAACAGAATTTCGGCACACACAGCACAAACTGTCGTTCAATTGCCAAACTTTGCACCTACACTGTTCTTCAAGAAAATGTGTTTGAGACATTTTGGGGGATGATAATTAAGTTGAGTGTTCAAGGTTTCCAATACTTCCAATCCCAATCAAGGATAAATTGTTTCTAGATAGAGAATCTCACTCTTGACCAAATCACCTCAGCTAATCAAAAAGGATGTGGAGTCATAAGAAAGGCTAGTGACATCCCAAAAGCACAAAAAAAAAACTAGGGATGCAAAATATATCGGCGAGCATATCGGAATCGGCCGATATTAGCTAGAAGTGGCAACATCGGCCTGATGTCTAGTTTAACGCTGATGTGCAAAACCGATGTCAAAGCTGACGTGCATACATATTTAACCTCTAGCGAATCCCCATCCCGCATGAGGGAGCGTAATCATCGACTGGCACTAATTAGCATAACGCAACGGACATAAATATTCCTAGAAAATATTCCTATTCGTGAAAATCACAAGTGAAATATATTGACACACTGCTTCGCCTTTTGTTAATCACCCTGTCATCTCAGATTTTCAAAATATGCTTTACAGCCAAAGCTAGACAAGCATTAGTGTAAGTTTATCGATAGCCTAGCATAGCATTTTGTCCAGCTAGCAGCAGATAACTTGGTCACGGAAATCAGAAAAGCAATCAAATTAAATCGTTTACCTTTGATGAGCTTCGGATGTTTTCACTCACGAGACTCCCAGTTAGCTAGCCAATGTTCCTTTTTTCCAAAAAGATTATTTTTGAAGGCGAAATAGCTCAGTTTGTTCTTCACGTTTGGCTGAGAAATCGCCCGGAAATTGCAGTCACGAAAACGCCGAAAAATATTCCAAATTAATATCGACAGAAACATGGCAAACGTTGTTTATAATCAAGCCTCAAGGTGTTTTTCAAATATCTATTCGATAATATATCCACCGGGACAATTGGTTTTTCAGTAGGACCGATTGGAATAATGGCTACCTCTGTATTTTACGCGAGAATCACACTGGGAGCATCAGGTGACCACTTGCGCAATGTAGCCGCTTACGGGTATTCTTCAACATAAATGCGTAAAACTACGTCACAATGCTGTAGACACCTTGGGGAATATGGAGAAAAAGTCATCTGGTTGATAGCCCATTCACTGCTCAATAGGGACGCATTGGAACGCAGCGCTTTCAAAACATGAGGCACTTCCGGATTGGATTTTTCTCAGGCTTTCGCTTGCAATATCAGTTCTGTTATACTCACAGACAATATTGTTACAGTTTTGGAAACTTTAGAGTGTTTTCTATCCTAAGCTGTCAATTATATGCATATTCTAGCATCTGGTCCTGACAAAATATCCTGTTTACTACGGGAATGTTATTTTTCCAAAAATGAAAATACTGCCCCCTAGTCACAAAAGGATAACATAAGTAGATAATGTAATGACGCCATGAAAAATACAGTGCTACACAGAACAAAAGCCGAAAAATACTAATACTTCCATCAACTAAACAAGTTCAAGTTGAGCAGTCATTTGAAAGAGTAAGAAAATTTCAGCGAGACAACTCAAAAGCGAAATCCAATAACGCCAAGATAATGGAATTCATTACGCTACTTGCTATGGACGTCACGACTGACATTTGGACCAGCGATGTCAGCCCCATGAGCATGCGGAGTCTGACAGCACAGTGGGTCGACGAGGATTTCGTACTGAGGAAAGCCGTATTGCTCAAGAATGTGCTGGGTCTCATACCGCTGCTGCCATTTCAAATGGCACTTGAGGACATGTTTGAAACATGAACACACTCCTAGCGCCATTCAAACAACTGACTTGAGAAATAAGCTCATCAACTGCGTCTGCAGCAGACGTGATACCCTCTGTCATGGCATTGAAACGCCTGCTCAACAAAACTGCGATTCGGTGGTATTCTCTCTGAGCCTCTTTATTGTGTCTTTATTGTGTCCCCACCATGCTCGATGCTAGGTACAAGGACCGCCACTTCGATGCAGACAAGAAACAGGGTTTAGGTGAAATGTTACAGACACAGCTGGACAAGATGGAAATGGACACAGTGACAGTGCGCAACGAGGAAGAGAGGCCACGGACAGACAGAGCTGAAACCTCACTACTGAATGTAAGATGAAATCCTGGTTGAGAATGAAAGGACTGAAAAAAATGAACAATGAAACAGCACAGCAAGTAAGTTAAAGAAATAGGTTTTAAATATGGGGACGTAACTAAATTCCAACAAAATAACTTTTTGGTCAGTGTGTGTGTGTGTGTGTGTGTGACCTTTATTTAACTAGGCAAGTCAGTAAAGATGACTGCCTACCCCGGCCAATTGTGCGCCGCCCCATGGGACAACCAATCACGGCCGGATGTGATACTGCCTGGATTCGAACCAGGGACTGTAGTGATGCCTCTTGCACTGAGATGCAGTGCCTTAGACGTGTGTGTGTGTGTGTGTGTGTGTGTGTGTGTGTGTGGACATGTTTTACTATTATTGTGGGGACCAGAAGTCACCACAAGAATAGTAAACAAACAAAAATGTGACTTACTGGGGACATTTTGTTAGTCCCCACGAGGTCAAATGTTGTTTCTAGGGGGTTAAGGTTAGAATTAGAATTACGTTAAGGGTTAGGAGCTAGGTTTAGGGATAAGGTTTCTGGGTTAAGGTTAGGGTAAGAGTGCGGTTTAGGTTTAGGGTTAAGGTTAGGGTAAGAGTACGAGTTAAGTTTAGGGTTAAGGTTAGGGTAAGAGTACGAGTTAGGTTTAGGGGTTAGGAAAAAAATTGTATTTTGAATGGGACTGAATTGTGTGTCCTTACAAGGTTAGCTGTACAAGACTGTGTGTGTGTGTGTGTGTGTGTGCGTGCGTATCGTATTTTGGGGGGCAAGGAAAATATTGGGTATCTCCCAAAAACTAAATAGAAACTAGCAAATCAGGTCTGAAAACTAACAAAAACTTAACTGAATTCAAAATAAAAATCGAACAACGAAGAGAAATAAAAAATAGTATAAAACTATAATAACCTTACTATAAATTACACTTTACTTGTCTCAGGGAGAATAAGAACCATACATACTTTTGCAAAGGCAAATTAACAATATACATACACTCATTGTTTGTAAATGTGTTTTGTATCTGGCTTTACTCTTTTAGATCATATAGCGTTCCATTTGAATAAAAAAAGACTCATTGGCGACAGACGTCTTGCCAACGTTACTTCCTCTGTCCTGCTCTGTGGTCTTCCAAGAGCATGTGAATTTCTACACCACTCCACAGTCCCAGTCAAATGATACAGCACTACAAAAACCGCATGTCTATATGTAAATATGAACATAATAAACCATTATGTCCTTATGTTTGTTTAGCCAATTCCAAGGAGGTCAAACTTTTTGTTAAGACCGGTTGCACCATCATTGTTGCGCAAGGCAACTTGGTCTCCAAATTTTACAAAACTGTTAATAAACTACTCGTAGCCTATGTGACAAAAGACCAACAAACAAAACTAAGCTTTGCAATGAGGGAAGGATGGAACTGGGTTGCAGCCAGAACCGGGTTTACAGGATTACCTGGTAGATCAATTGTGCATGCAACATGACTGTTGGGAGAGGTCAAAGCCACGACTGCTGGCTGAATGCTAGTTCGCAACAAGATAAACGCTGAATTTATCACCCAATTAATTAATGTAGCCTACGATTCGATTTAACAACCAATTGAGCCGAAACGATTGTTTCACTTTTGTGTGGACAATCTCTGCTTCACATAAGCCTACTTACTATTATAGGCTGGTGCTGGTCAGCGCACTCTCTACAGTTTATGGAAAAATGCCAACAAGCTAAATAAACTCAGCTGATTCCTCTCACAGACCTGTCAGAACAGGCAAGTGTAACCTCTGTTTGGTCAAGGATAATTGGTTAACTTGCACTTTTCATACTACATATCCATTTATGTTGCATTACTTATATTTCTATTTGCATTTTACAATCGAATAGTTTTACATTAGGCTATGCATTTTTCCGTGAGGCTCATTTCTTACTCACGTTATTGCTGTGGGAGAAACGTGTCCACTCCTTGTCCGTTGGGCTCCTAAATGCATTTGTATGCATTTGTCCAGGAAGCAGAGTTCTAAGTGAAAACAGAATTTCACGCAAGAGGATACCGGTTCATGAGATAGTCCTTGGTTACATACAGCCAAAGGAAGCGTAAATGAACAAAGACTGCCACCTTAGAATTTCTTCATTGTATGTAGTCCAACGAGCAAGCACGGCTTTCCCACTCACTCAAAATTTCTCCCAACTCCTTTGCTTTGGGGTTCGCGGAGAGTGATTATTATTTCCTCTCCACCTACCAAAGAGGTGCGCACGCTGGTAGTGACTGTAAATGTTAATCAATGTATGAAGAGCAGAGCAGTGCGCCAAATAATTACAATATTTAAATGTGGTATTTACAGTGCGCATAAGAGCTTTCCGATTCTGATGTTTTCTATAGAGTGGTCTCCAACTAACAGAGAGAGTAGAGAGCTTCTTATTAACCTCCAGGCTGTCGTTTCTGCATTTGCCTTGACTTGCACTGATACATGAGGAGCCGTCCGTATTCATCCCAAGTAGCAGCTAGTGTTAGATTTCACCAATGCTGACTTGTGACATCACAGATCTGATTAATGCCCCATCCATTTATGTAATTGGTGATCAATGTTAGAGCCTAAATGTAACAAAAAAATGCTATTTAAACGCTATGCTCTTACAAAGGCGATAAGCCAACCTTTAATACTAGTATATATTGAAGTGAAGTGGAAGTTGTGATATTACATTGTGACAAGGTTACATTACATTATTATACTTTTTAATACCACACTTTTTCTAAGCTAATAATTGGGTGGCCAGAACATAGGCTTGCTAATTTAATAGCTCCCTCACGACGCCAGGACAGCGGAGTCAATCACCACCTTCCGGAGACACCTGAAACCCCACCTCTTTAAGGAATACCTAGGATAGGATAAAGTAATCCTTCTCACCCCCCCCCCTTAAAAGATTTAGATGCACTATTGTAAAGTGGCTGCTCCACTGGATGTCATAAGGTGAATGCACCAATTTGTAAGTCGCTCTGGATAAGAGCGTCTGCTAAATGACTTAAATGTAATGTAAAATGTAGCTGCCTAAATCATAGATCTACACTATTTTGAACATAATTTTTAACACATCTGGTAGTACAACATCAAATCAATGACAATAACATGATGTCTCTCGTAAATTAGTTTTGTAGCCTATGTCTATTTCTCTGTGCGTTGATTAGGGAAAAACAGATGGCGCACCCTACATGTTATTAGCTCAAAACAATCAGCTTCCTTGCAATCGGGGCGGCAGGGTAGCCTAGTGGTTAGAGCGTTGGACTAGAAACCGGAAGGTTGCGATTTCAAACCCCTGAGCTGACAAGGTACAAATCTGTCGTTCTGCCCCTGAACAGGCAGTTAAACCACTGTTCCCAGGCCGTCATTGAAAATAAGAATTTGTTCTTAACTGACTTGCCTGGTTAAATAAAGGTAAAAAAAAATAATAATAACATTTTTCAAAAATGAAAAATGTCGCTCTCAAAAAGTCCCAAAAGAAAGGTGGATAATGAAAACATACGTTTCAGGGGAGAACAGACAGAGAGAGATAGGCCTATGCGTTCATCTTGCCACATTTTTCTGATGCCAACCCAGTGTCTTGTTTGCAACGAAACGGTCACCATTTGCAAATAATTCAACCTAAGACATCATATGATTCTAATCATTAGCATACTTTCAAAATGTACCCTTCCACCCCAGAGTCCCGATGCAGGACATTTTTAAGTGGAACTGGCAGCATTTTAGCAGCATGTAATCTTATTAACAGCAGTTCATATACACCCATAGGAACAATATGACACTTATTTGTATTTATTTGTACATTTTCTGCTAAGCCAGCACTTAGATATGGTCATTTTTCAAGTACATGTTATATGGTCATATATCACGTTCATGAACTCATAGAATGATGTAAAGTAAGGTATTTGTGAAAATGACATAGCAATGTAGAGCGGGAAAAAGCCTGTGCGTTTGGACAATTAATAGACACTGCAGTTAATAAAACCATTGTCTTGTCCAGGACCAGAGTCTACTCTGACCGGGGTGCCATAGCAGAGCAGAGCTACAGTAGGCCTATATTCAAATAAGCCATTTGCCACATGGGCCTGCCATCATTCATTTGAACTGTACTGCATTCCACAAAATACACAAAATACACATTAATGGATTTCTATCACGGGAGTCCTCTTACATTTGGGATCTTCATGGTCCTATTGATTAAAAAAAACATGAAAAGTGAGGTTCTCTCCTTCAGTTATGCACATCAACAACAACACGATCGACAACTAATGCTAACCAGAGCGAGATTAGCTCAAATCTAATGAGGGAACATTAGATAAACCCTCTCTAACTTTTTCAACTAGTTGGTCGTCAAAATTGCACTGATAAAGATGGGGAATAGTTGCCTGCTCGATCTGCAGCTTGCCTGCCAATGCAATGGGAACTTGCCTGCCTATCCACCCATTTGATCGATGCCAAAATACATTTGATTGACCACAAAGGGTGCGGTCCTAAATTGCCTCGTGTGTCAGAGCGTGTTTCTACATTCAGAGCGTTGTTGTCAGATTGTCTAATCATAAATTCAGTTGAGGAGTAGGGTTGATCTGAGCGTTCCTCACAACTGCAGTCAAGCGCACAAGCTAGCTTGCTAGCTACTTCCTATACAAATGAGATAACAACTCACTCTGGCCATTTTACTCGCCCAAGCAGAGCTGGTTAGACTGTTTACCTAAAGCATTAGTGACTAACTGTGTTGCTGGCAACAATTTAATTAGATACTTTTTAGCCAACATTTACTGACACTGGTCATATTCAGCGGGTGTTGCTCATTCGTACATTTATCATTTATTGCGCGCTCTGGCACACACAGACGAGAGCGCTCTGAAATCGGAGTAGATATAGCCAGACTGAATTTACGAATGCAAAAGATGAAAACTGGATAACAGTCGTTCAAGTTCTGCATAGCTAGCTATCTGGCAAAGCGATTCACATTTCTAGCTAGATAACCAAATGACACCCGGATCTCTAGCTGTAGCCACCGAAAAACGATTTGAGGGGAAAAAGTAGATCAGTCACCCACTCCTCGAATGACATGTCGCCCTCCCAGCAGCTAGCTAACTTTAGGCTCTGTTTTTATCTTGCTAAATTAATAGTTACATAAAGATACGCTAGCCTATTAGACACATTATGACTGACTTCTGATCATTGCCCTTGCTAGTTTGATTGTATTCACATTTCTAGCCTTAGTTATATTCAGCTGTTTATGATCCAAAAGGTTGAGTAATTGAAACTAAAACAGAGCATTCTGAATGGGTGGGGGCAGCAAACGATGTACCAGGCCAGCTGTGATTTACAATCTGAAAGCAATATTTTTTGACTACTAAGAAATGTATTTGTGAAATAATATGAATTATGCATTGAGCTGCATCCATCTATTCTGCCAACGAGGCCTTACTGTGCGTCATGGAATTTTGAGTTAAAAATAACACATTTTTAAAACCTAAAGTTGGTTTTGTAACATGAACTGGGAATTTGATATTTTGTACTGATATTATGAGTGCGTTCCTAAAAGTGGCCTGGTTTTAAACATCTCTTTTACAGAAAGTGAATAGCTCAATTGATAGCAGAGTTACACATTGTAGGCCTATTAGAATACTTCCCAAGCAAAGTATATATTTTTTACTTCTCTGAATGTCATAGAGACGACCCAAAGATATCCCCATTTGCATTAGAGATGTCTTTCTGGTGCATTTTGATTCTAGCATAAAGCATCACGGATGAAGCATTGTTATAGATCGCTTTATATAACCAGAATCCATTTTAGTTTCTTCCTCACATCCTTAGCTAAAGTGGGCCACCAGTACCTCCCATCAAGACAGCACACCGTCCGGCCTATCCCAGGATGACTAACCTCCAGACGAGCTTCAATGCCATACAACTCTCCCTCCGTGGCCTCCAACTGCTCTTAAATGCAAGTAAAACTAAGTGCATGCTCTTCAACCGATCGCTGCCCGCACCTGCCCGTCATTCCAGCATAACTACTCTGGATGGTTCGGACCTAGAATATGTGGACAACTACAAATACCTAGGTGTCTGGTTAGACTGTAGCTGGATGACCTGGAGCCCCAGGTCATCTGTAAGTCTTTGCTAGGTAAATCCCTGCCTTATCTCAGCTCACTGGTCACCATAGCACCACCCACCCGTAGCACGCGCTCCAGCAGGTATATCTCACTGGTCACCCAAAGCCAATTCTTCCTTTGGCCGCCTTTCCGTCCAGTTCTCTGCTGCCAATGACTGGAACGAACTGCAAAAATCACTGAAGCTGGAGACTCATATCTCCCTCACTAACTTTAAGCACCAGCTGTCAGAGCAGCTCACAGATCACTGCACCTGTACATAGCCCATCCCATCTGTAAATAGCCCATCTGTACATAGCCCATCTGTAAATAATCAGCCCATCCAACTACCTCATCCCCCATACTGTTATTTATTTTATTTATGTTGCTCCTTTGCACCCCAGTATCTCTACTAGCCTAGCTGGTTAAATAAATGTGAAATAATAAAAACATTTACCTGGAAAAGGTTGAAAACAGTATTATGGTGTTTCGAGTTCTGTGTAGGGCAAAATTCGATCCCTTCTCTTTTGATGTTGCTTCCTCTCTTTAAAGCACCTAAACACTATTATGGTGTTTCCAATCCTGTCTAAGTGCAGAGATACATGCCTTATTTTGGTGTTGCTTCCTCTCTTTAAAGCACCTAAACACTATTATGGCGTTTCCAATCCTGTCTAAGTGCAGAGTTACATCCCTTATTTTGGAGTTTCCAAATATTGTAGATGAGTCCCTCTTATTGTAGGCCTATAACCCCTGCTCTTATATGGTGTGTTGACAATCATGGATTATTCCAAAAGGTCAAATGTACATTCAATTTACTGCTTCCCTGTCAAAACAGTTTTCACGTAAATTATGATGACATTTTGTGCTGTTTTGTTCATTTTGGTGTTCGATAGCATTCGGCAGGCTTTTTTTTCAGCTGTTCCAGCAAAATAAAAATAACAATTTGAGTCTTGATGAAGTTCCGAAGTCTACGCCCATTCTTTAATGATTGGTCAACAATAAGGATTATTTAATTAAGTGTTTGTTGTCATTCTATGACAGATGACTAGTTTTCATACACATTTTTTCACTTCAGAAATACTGCACCAAAATCTTAGATGTAAAATTGCTCGATTAAGACCACCTCAACGAAAACGTTAATGACATATATCTTGAATTATCATAGATTCATTCTGACTATTTGGAGAATTTGTACTGGCTTACGGCGTCTCAAGAGGGACAAACAGTAATATTGCTTTCTTGTCGTTTTTCAAGCAAAGGTATTTTAAGGGAGTATTCGAGCGCAGACGTTCACGTCGCCTAGCCGAGTTCTGCTAGGAGCAAACCGATCCTGTGTATGCGGACGCCTTTATTCTCGATCAAAGGACATAAGAAAATAAAGTTTTGTCCAAGATAATAATTCATGAGTACAAACCTACTTCAAATGCTTTATATTTTCTTTGCAAATGATCTAACGACAACAAGACATTAACACATCTTTCACATGTTATATTGATAAAGTAAGACAGTTCAAAAATAACGTGAGATATGGCCTTCAATTTAACATTCATAGAAGAAAAAATGAATGTAATGATTGCTAATGTTAGCGAACAAACTGCAAAACCTCAGCCAGACGCTTTACTCCCATCTAGTGGACGTTCTTTATATTGAATCCAGTGGCTGCACTTCCTGTGCTCGTGACCGCAGAAGACAAAACAGGAAGTAGTTGATTGTTGTTAGCAAGCTACTGTTTGAAGTCATTTTACATCCTTCATTATCTTGTCTTTCATAGCCCTTATGCTGGCACCATCTGTACGTTTAACTTTTCTCTATGTTTTATGAATACTTTAATGTCATTGTTTATCCGCTTAACTTTTTACAACATCAAAAAGATCGCTTGCCAAAATGGTCTTCGACGTTGTCATAGAGATGTATTGTGTTTAGCCTAGCTGTTTGTTAGCCCCATTGAAATGTAACTATGTAGCCTTTGTTTTCGTCATCCTGCAGTAGGTAATACGTATGTGTGTTTGCATCCAATTGTACAGTATGTTCATATTAGTATACTTACCCATTCTACATACCTATTTTGACGTGGTTGCCAAGGAGGCCCTTGACAAAAGATGACTCGAGGCCATTGTTGGTAAGATCAAAATTGTTTATCAAATGTTTTTTTCTGTGATGACTTCAGGCAACCTCTGATTGATAATGGCTTATAATTGGTTGTCGCTTGAGCTTGACTTTATTTTCTAAAAGGTAAAGGTTATGCGGTGGAGAAATGTGGCTGCAACAAAGAAGAGGATCTTTAGATACTGAAGTAAAAGTTTAATTGAGATTTATTAATTGTTTGATATATGTACAGTTAGAAACTTGAAGAAATGTTTTATTTTATTTTTTTATTTCACCTTTATTTAACCAGGTAGGCTAGTTGAGAACAAGTTCTCATTTGCAACTGCGACCTGGCCAAGATAAAGCATAGCAGTGTGAACAGACAACACAGAGTTACACATGGAGTAAACAATTAACAAGTCAATAACACAGTAGAAAAAAAAAATGGGCAGTCTATATACAATGTGTGCAAAAGGCATGAGGAGGTAGGCGAATAATACAATTTTGCAGATTAACACTAGGGTGATAAATGATCAGATGGTCATGTACAGGTAGAGATATTGGTGTGCAAAAGAGCAGAAAAGTAAATAAAACATTTTTTAAAAATAGTATAAAAACAGTATGGGAATGAGGTAAGTGAAAATGGGTGGGCTATTTACCAATAGACTATGTACAGCTGCAGCGATCGGTTAGCTGCTCGGATAGCTGATGTTTGAAGTTGGTGAGGGAGATAAAAGTCTCCAACTTCAGCGATTTTTGCAGTTCGTTCCAGTCACAGGCAGCAGAGTACTGGAACGAAAGGCGGCCAAATGAGGTGTTGGCTTTAGGGATGATCAGTGAGATACACCTGCTGGAGCGTGTGCTACGGATGGGTGTTGCCATCGTGACCAGTGAACTGAGATAAGGCGGAGCTTTACCTAGCATGGACTTGTAGATGACCTGTAGCCAGTGGGTCTGGCGACGAATATGTAGCGAGGGCCAGCCGACTAGAGCATACAAGTCGCAGTGGTGGGTGGTATAAGGTGCTTTGGTGACAAAACGGATGGCACTGTGATAGACTGCATCCAGTTTGCTGAGTAGAGTGTTGGAAGCCATTTTGTAGATGACATCGCCGAAATCGAGGATCGGTAGGATAGTCAGTTTTACTAGGGTAAGCTTGGCGGCGTGAGTGAAGGAGGCTTTGTTGCGGAATAGAAAGCCGACTCTTGATTTGATTTTCGATTGGAGATGTTTGATGTGAGTCTGGAAGGAGAGTTTGCAGTCTAGCCAGACACCTAGGTACTTATAGATGTCCACATATTCAAGGTCGGAACCATCCAGGGTGGTGATGCTAGTCGGGCATGCGGGTGCAGGCAGCGATCGGTTGAAAAGCATGCATTTGGTTTTACTCGCGTTTAAGAGCAGTTGGAGGCCACGGAAGGAGTGCTGTATGGCATTGAAGCTCGTTTGGAGGTTAGATAGCACAGTGTCCAATGACGGGCCGAAAGTATATAGAATGGTGTCGTCTGCGTAGAGGTGGATCAGGGAATCGCCCGCAGCAAGAGCAACATCATTGATATATACAGAGAAAAGAGTCGGCCCGAGAATTGAACCCTGTGGCACCCCCATAGAGACTGCCAGAGGACCGGACAGCATGCCCTCCGATTTGACACACTGAACTCTGTCTGCAAAGTAATTGGTGAACCAGGCAAGGCAGTCATCCGAGAAACCGAGGCTATTGAGTCTGCCGATAAGAATATGGTGATTGACAGAGTCGAAAGCCTTGGCGAGGTCGATGAAGACGGCTGCACAGTACTGTCTTTTATCGATTAACATGTGCACTAGCCTAGTAGTAATAGTACTGAAAATATGATGCCAATAGTGATTTTGAAAAGGCAAATAATAGCACGTGTCAGTTTTCAATAGTAATTCAAAATGGTTTATGTAGGAAATGAAAAAGGATTCAGAACAATTCAGTAGTGACAACACTACATGCACAGGTTGCAGTATTAATTCGGTAGAGATTGAGTAGGTAGTACAGCAGTAATGTGTAGGCATTGTGTAGTAATTCAATAGTGAACATGTACTGTAGGAATTTGTAGATTTTACATAGACCCAAAAGCTCAGTAGTTACACAGTAGTCATTCAGGAAGAATTATGTAGTGATTCGAATTGGAAATATGTAGTGTTCACAGAAATGTCCCAATTTACCACTCATTACTACTTAAATTACGACATAAATCACTACTACTTTTTTACTAAACATCTCAATAGCAATCAAGTAGTAAAACCAGTAGGTTGTGTGTGTATCTTGTGTAGTACTGATGAGTAGTAGTTCAGTAGTACGTTTTCATGAGGGAGGGCTCAATGTGATCGATCAGTCATACATTATGCTAATATATTTGATCTCAGTCTTTATACTTACATTATGGTACATGGCATGGAAGGTTGTTCAGATCGATTGAATCACAGTACAGTTGAGATGACATGATTGACAGTTCAGTTGCCATTTAGTCTGTGATCCTTGTCTTGATTGGCTTTGGTTAGGATTGGCCAGCCGGTGGGTAATGTAGTATGTATGTACAGTGCCAGTCAAAAGTTTGGACACACCTACTCATTCAAGGGTTTTTCTTTATTTTTACTATTTTCTACAATGTAGAATAATAGTAAAGACATCAAAACTATGAAATGACACATGGAATCATAACCGAAAAAGTGTTCAAATCAAAATATATTTTAGATTCTTCAAAGTAGCCACCCTTTGCCTTGATGACAGTTTTGCACACTCTTGAGAACCTTCCAGAAAGACAACAATCTCTGCAGTACTCCACCAATCAGGCCTTTATGTTAGTGGCCAGACGGAAGCTACTCCTTAGTAAAAAGGCACATGATAGCCCGCTGGGAGTTTGCCAAAAGTCACCTAAAGACTCTCAGACCACGAGAAACAAGATTCTCTGGTCTGATGAAACCAAGATCCAACTCTTTGGCCTGAATGCCAAGCATCACGTCTGGAGGAAACCTGGCACCATCCCTACGATGAAGCATGGTGGTGGCAGCATCATGCCGTGGGGATGTTTTTCAGCGGCAGGGACTGGGAGACTAGTCAGGATCGAGACAAAGCTGAACGGAGCAGAGAGGTCCTTGATGAAAACCTGCTCCAGAGCACTCAGGACTTCAGACTGGGGAGAAGGTTCTACCTTCTACCAGGACATTCTCTTCTCTGTATACATCAAATGTTGCTCTTGCTGCTGGTGAGTCTCTGATCCACCTCTACGCAGACGACACCATTCTGTATACTTCTGGCCCTTCTTTGGACACTGTGTTAACAACCCTCCAGGCAAGCTTCAATGCCATACAACTCTCCTTCCGTGGTCTCCAATTGCTCTTAAATACAAGTAAAACTAAATGCATGCTCTTCAACCGATCGCTGCCTGCACCTGCCCGCCTGTCCAACATCACTACTCTGGACGGCTCTGACTTAGAATACGTGGACAACTACAAATACCTAGGTGTCTGGTTAGACTGTAAACTCTCCTTCCAGACATCAAACATCTCCAATCCAAAGTTAAATCTAGAATTGGCTTCCTATTTCGCAACAAAGCATTCTTCACTCATGCTGCCAAACATACCCTTGTAAAACTGACCATCCTACCAATCCTCGACTTCGGCGATGTCATTTACAAAATAGCCTCCAATACCCTACTCAACAAATTGGATGCAGTCTATCATAGTGCAATCCGTTTTGTCACCAAAGCCCCATATACTACCCACCATTGCGACCTGTACACTCTCGTTGGCTGGCCCTCGCTTCATACTCGTCGCCAAACCCACTGGCTCCATGTCATCTACAAGACCCTGCTAGGTAAAGTCCCCCCTTATCTCAGCTCGCTGGTCACCATAGCATCACCCACCTGTAGCACGCGCTCCAGCAGGTATATCTCTCTGGTCACCCCCAAAACCAATTCTTTCTTTGGCCGCCTCTCCTTCCAGTTCTCTGCTGCCAATGACTGGAACGAACTACAAAAATCTCTGAAACTGGAAACACTTATCTCCCTCGCTAGCTTTAAGCACCAACTGTCAGAGCAGCTCACAGATTACTGCACTTGTACATAGCCCACTTATAATTTAGCCCAAACAACTACCTCTTTCCCTACTGTATTTATTTATTTTGCTCCTTTGCACCCCATTCTTTTTTATTTCTACTTTGCACATTCTTCCACTGCAAATCTACAATTCCAGTGTTTTACTTGCTATATTATATTTACTTTGCCACCATGGCCTTTTTTTTGCCTTTACCTCCCTTATCTCACCTCATTTGCTCACATCGTATATAGACTTGTTTATACTGTATTATTGACTGTATGTTTGTTTTACTCCATGTGTAACTCTGTGTCGTTGTATCTGTCGAACTGCTTTGCTTTTATCTTGGCCAGGTCGCAATTGTAAATGAGAACTTGTTCTCAACTTGCCTACCTGGTTAAATAAAGGTGAAATAAAAAATAAATGAAATAAAAAAACATTGACACAGCCAAGACAATGGAGTGGCTTCGGGACAAGTCTCTGAATGTCCTTGAGTGGCCCGGACTTGAACATGATCGAACATCTCTGGAGAGATCGGAAAATAGCTGTGCAGCAACGCTCCCCATCCAACCTGACATCCAACCTGACATAGCTTCAGAGAATCTGCAGAGAAGAAAGGGACAAACAACCCAGATACAGGTGTGCCAAGCTTCTAGTCTCATGCCCAAGAGGACTTGAGGCTGTAAATCACTGCCAAAGGTGCTTCAACAAAGTATTGAGTAAAGGGTCTGAATAGTTGTAATTAGAATATTTCTGTTTTTTACTTTTGATAAATTAGCAAACGTTCTCAAACCTGTTTTTGCTTTGTCATTATGGGGTATTGTGTGTAGAATGATGAGGGGATTTTTAAAAAAAAATCAATTTTAGAATAAGGCTGTAACCTAACAACATTTGGGAAAAGTAAAGGGGTCTGAATACTTCCCAAAGGCACTGTGCATGAAAATGTCAATGTGGTTGATAACTTTTTTACTGAGGAATTTGTTTGTTTTTTGTAAGTTATTTTTCTTAACTGCATTGCTTGTAAATATTGCATTGGAAATGTAATATTGTGAATTTGTAAGATTGTGTGCAGGGCTCCCTTGAAAAAGAGGCATTGGCCTCAATGAGATTCCCTGTTTTTAAATCAATTAAAATAATAAATGAATAAAAGTGGGATGCACAAACATGCGGTATTGTAGGCAAAAGCAAAGAGCAGGCTAAATTGCCATGTAGCATAAACGTGGACCATAAGATGTAGTGGCCATTAGATGTAAAAATGTTACAAAAAAAACAATGGTTCTTGTTGAGTCAATGACTTTTCTATTTCCTGCTTCAATGTGATAACATTTTAATTTGACGCATTCTTTTTTGGGATTGTTTTGGAGAGTTTCACCTAAGCGTTCGGTGTGCTCTCACCTGTCTGAGTTTGTGAATCACCCAGGGGGGGTCCCTGCAAACTTCTTTAGGATTGTTTTGGAGAGTTTCACCTAAGCGTTCGGTGTGCTCTCACCTGTCTGAGTTATGAATCACCCAGGGGGGTCCCTGCAAACTCCTTTAGATTAAATGATCCCTTTGGGTGTTTCAGAGAAATTCCACTCTATTTTTTTGAAACACATTCAGTGTACCAAAGCACTTACATTGGCTTTACATTCAAACACCCTCCAAACACCAGATATCATCTTAGGTGCACTCATTGTCATGGTTTGACTACACAATGGTGTTTTGAGTCTTTCTATTTTAAGAATGTAGTGTATAAGGAATGTACCAACACCCTGTGCATGCAAGCAGATGGGGAAAGTTGGCTAAGATGGAATAAATTATATAGGAAAACCTGCAAAACAGCTAATGTAAACCAGGGAAAAAATGCACTAACCTCCCCTGTGCCCAATAAAAATCCACACAACCCTCCCCTATTTTGGACCACCCCTCCCCCAGTCATATTTTAACCGTTCCTTACCTCTACTTAGGAACATAAGAATAGAATGGGCTATGCCATGGCTTCTGTTTCAATGGAGGAAGCAGACAAAGCAGGAACTGAGGTGATGCAACTACTTCTATAGAAACCTGGAAATAAATGAATGAGGTTATATCTGGGACACCTCATACCCTTGGCCAGTCTGGTGTAGATGAACCCAGCTTCATGTCCGTGGCACATAGTCAGCCCGACAGGCTTTAGTGCCCGATCAGGTTTTAGTGAAGACCTTAGTTAATCTTTAGAGGAGTTGTCATCCCCACTAAGGTTTCTGCTCATCCGGACATATAGTAACACTACTTACAGACCAAGCCTGCAAACAAAGACCACTGGAGGGGAGGGAGGGAGAGGGGAAAACCAACATATACTCCAATCCTGGTCAAATAAAAAAAGGGGAAATCTGAGCATGTGTCTATTCTATGTCTAAATAACTGAAGGGACTATACAATATCTCTGGACTCCACAGACTTAGCATCACTATTGAGGGAGTCTTACAGTATGAGATGGGAGTTCTGTCAATCTGCTACAGTATGGGACTCTCTTTGAAGTGGTAGTAAAAAGTGAATGTTATTTAGGATGTAGAAACCAGAGAGAAAACACATATCCACCACTCCAGTATCCCTGCACATTGTAAACCCTGTATATACTGTAGCTTCCTTACTTTATCTTGTTCCTCTTATTTCTATTTCTCATGTGTTTTTGTTCTACTTTACTTTATAGAGCTTGCAAGAAAGGCATTTCACTATACTGGAGAACGTAGCAATAAAACTTTAAACTTGAGTGTGATATGTGATAAGTGATTCATTTGACATTTGTGGCTGGGCTGAGTGTCCTCTCTCTCTCTCCCTCAAATCCCCAGTTGGAACAGAGGGAGCA
Organism: Oncorhynchus nerka; assembly: GCF_034236695.1. NCBI lineage: Eukaryota > Metazoa > Chordata > Actinopteri > Salmoniformes > Salmonidae > Oncorhynchus > Oncorhynchus nerka. The sequence continues at coordinate 48,721,817 of NC_088412.1, read as the reverse complement.
GCTCAGCGAGCCTGGCAGGCTCTTTGAAAGAAGCATAAATGCAAAAACATCCAGCCATCGCCATCTAAAAATGTGTAGCATGTTAAAATTTCAATCTAGGACCGACTGAGAACAGCACATGGCTCTTGATCATATCAATTGTGAGACTAGAGTCTGTTGGGCATAGCAATTGGCATTATTAATGATAGCCGTGGCCGTTGTACCATGGAGCGAACCGGAGCTATCCTGCAGCAGTGGGTCAAGTCACGCACTATTTCCCCATCAAAGGGAGTCTCTCCGAGGACAAAAGAGCATGGGCTTGGATGTGACTGCATTTGCCATCAGTGAGGATCTCAGGATAGTAATGCCTTTGCCAGATGTTTTCCTTTCTACCTCCATGAAAACAAGTGTTGAAGTGCTGCCTATCCAACATCAACGATGAATGGCAAGAGCTACTTTAATATTCGCTTTTTTCATTCACTCTATGACTTGGACATAGGTAAAGTGGAACACACAGCATTTTAGCAACGTGAAATCTTATTCAAATCTGTTCATATACACCCCCGGAAAAAATGACTTAAAAAAAAAAAAAATAAAAAATAAATTACATTTTCTGACAGGCGAGCACTTAGATATATGGTCATTTCCACATTTCCATAAATTACGTACAGTATACTAAGGCATTTGTAAAAACTATAGCAATACAGAGTGGGAAAGCGACCGTGCGTTTGGACAATTAATAGACACTGCAGTAAATTAAACCTTGTCGAAGTCCGGAATCGATACAGAACAGTGCGCCATAGCCAATCAGGCAGTAGGCCTATATGCAAACAAGCCATTTGCCACGAACTGGACTGTGTGTTTACATGTAGTTGCAACAGCACGACTTTAGATCATTAGAACGCATTTGGCAAAAGCCACAAAATACACTTCAAATATTTAGCTAAATAACACGCCATAACACTCTTACATTTGGGAATTTTACAGTCCTATTAATCAAACAACCATAAAGGCTATCTTTCCGTAAACACACATCAACAACAACAACAAGATCAACAACTAATGCCAGAGCAAGATGAGCTAAAATCTAACAAAAGAACATTCAATAAATCCTCTCAAACTTTTTCAACTAGTTGGCCGTTAAAATTGTACTGCTAGTCCTTTTGCAGCTTGCCTGCCATTGCATGCGTTGTCCCAACCATGCACCCAAGCTAACTGGCAAAATTTGTCAGATTATTCAGTTTGATTTTATGACACATAAGAAATCAACAGCAGTCGACGTCTTCTTTTGAATCGGGAAAAAACAGACGGTGTAATTTTTTCACATGTCCAGATGTGTATTAATGAGTCCATTATGTATTAAAAAACGATAACATTTTAGGCAGAGAGAAACAGCAGAGAGGACCAAGTGGTATTCACTACTCAGACGATTATACCTCCTCTATCCATTCCACAGACAGACAGACTTTGTTAGTACAGGGCCAGGGTTCAAATACTATTTGGAATCGTACAAATGCTTTTAGGGTTTGCTTTATTCTGCCCGAAGTGCCTAGATGGATGGGGTTTACAAGTTTTGGGACTTTTCCATTTAACCAGGTAAGCTCAAACAAACAGCTTCAGTGTTTGCAATGATTTCAAATAGTATTTGAACCCACGTCTGTTCCGCTTGTTCACTGACCCCTCTGAAACATACGGAGTTGCCGTTTCTTACAGTTTCATTACTCATCCATTATACAAATAATACATGTGCCGAAACTGAGCCAGATTGAGCCACAACGGCTGTCAATGGGACAGTGTTCCTGGAAAATGACTAAGAAGAGCTGGAGGAACATGCAGGCCCGGGGATGCTGATGAGAGTAGCATGTGGAGTGTGTGAGAAAGAAAGAAAAAAGACAAAAGCCTGACAGAACATCAAAGATACATGGTCAGAAATCCCCCCCGTCGATAATCCTAACTTTATATACGCTCACTTGCTTGATTTAAGTGAGATACACACACATGCATATCTCAACTGATGATTAAGTTCTCAAATACATTTTACACTTATTTGATTCATGCTTCCATGATTTTTGCATCAAGATGATGTATTGTGTATATACATTTTGTCAATAAATACATTTTGTCAATGCATCCTACAAATGTGTGCAGGAGGTGTCAATGGTCCAAAACCTCAAAGACCTAAAGCTGTGTTCGAATACTCATACTAACCACACGAACCGTACTATTTGTGACGTGAATCCAGTATATAGTATGCTTATTGGTCATAGTATGGATATAGTTAGTATGCTAAAAGTTCCAGGATGTCGTACTAAATTCACCAAAATACGTAGTATACACACAGAGGATACTATTTCCGTACTTTAGGGCCCATAATGCAATTCAGGAAATGGGCGTGGCTTCACATCTTGTTCAGATTTGAAGAAAATTATGGAAAATATGACGCCGAAGTACAACAAGAGCGGATACAAATTCATTGCTTTAACTAATTATGACAAATGTTAAGAAAATGTAATAAAGTAATGACTTTTCAAATAAGTTACCTTACACGTTATGTTGGCTGACAATTTGTTAGCTACGCTGTCCTTACGAACCACTTAGCATATCATTACAGCAGTATGTACCGGTATGGTGTTAGCTAGCTAACATTCCCTAACATTAATTGGCTACTTATACATCAAACTTGCCAGTACATTAACTATAGGCTTACTACCCAACATTTATTGACTTGATTCTTCCCGCCATTCTTAGCTTAGCTAAATGGTATAGTCGTTTTGTGTTCTCAACATTCTGGTGCTTTCGTAAATTCACTCTGGCTATCTACTCCAATTTCAGAACGCTCTCGTCTGAGTGTACCAGAGCGCAGAATAATGAATTTACGAGCGCTCAACACCCGTTGAAAATGGCCGGTGCCAGTAAACGTTGGCAAAAAAACATAATTAAATTGTTACCAGCAGCACAGTAAGTCACCAACGCTCTGGATAACATGAAAACTGCCTAACCAGCTCTGCTAGGGCGAGTAAAATGGTCAGAGTGGTCTCATTTGTGTCTGGAAGTAGCTAGCCAACGTTAGTTTGGGTGCTTGACTGCCGTTGTAAAGTCAGAACACTCAGATCAACCATACTCCTCGGCCCAAGCCTCCAGTGTGTGCTCCGAGAGCGAAACGCTCTGAATTTACAAACTTACATACTTACTGACTTTATTGTCCCCATGGGGGAAATTTTGTTGCAGTGTCATGTACACATTTAAAGTGGCGCTTAAATACAAAACAAAATTGACAATACAACGTTCATAACAGTTACGTACCAATATTAAGAAGAAGAAATAAGAAATAAAACGTTTTTTGGGGGGGTCTAAAATGATTTTGTTAACCTTACGGAGGGCCCTGACCTTAAAGATCTCATCCAGGCCTGTCTGTTTGACTCCAAGTACCTTGCTTGCTATGGTAATAATTCCTTCTCAGCATATTTATCTGGCTGACAGTGGCATTGCCAAACCAACAAACAATACAAAAAGTTAAAATACTCTCAATAAAGGATTTGTAAAACAGAGTCAATATAGTACAGTCTACATTAAAAGATCCCAACTTTTTGAGAAAGTACAGTCACTGTTGGCTCTTTATGTAGATCAGGTCTGTACATTTACTCCACTGAAGCTTATTGTCCAAAAGGAAACCCAGATATTTATATTCCTCTACAATTTCTATATTCTGACCTCTGATAGATGTTGCAGAGGTTGGTGTTGTACACTTCCTGAAGTCTATGCACATCTCTTTGGTCTTGTTGGTATTTCGGACCAAGTGTGATTCCTCACACCACTCTACAAAGTCATCTAGGACCGGGCCATGATGTTCCTCACACCACTCTACAGAGTCATCTAGGACCGGGCCATGATGTTCCTCACACCACTCTACAGAGTCATCTAGGACCGGGCCATGATGTTCCTCACACCACTCTACAGAGTCATCTAGGACCGGGCCATGATGTTCCTCACACCACTCTACAGAGTCATCTAGGACCGGGCCATGATGTTCCTCACACCACTCTACAGAGTCATCTAGGACCGGGCCATGATGTTCCTCACACCACTCTACAGAGTCATCTAGGACCGGGCCATGATGTTCTTAACGAGGTCAGTATGGGAACTAGTACAACTATTAATGTACAGAAGTGGGGACAAAACACATCCCTGAGGAGAGCCTGTGTTGGTATTGCGTATATCCAACACGTGGGGACCTATTTTGACTCTCTATGAGCGTTGGCTCAGGAAGTCCAACAGCCACAAAACCAGCCCCCCATCTAAGGAGAAGTCCCGAATGAGTCTCTGTGCCAGAATGTAAGGCTGGATTGTGTTGAAGGCAGAAGAAAAGTCAACAAACAGAACCCTGACATGGGATTTAGCTCTAGATGCCTATAGACCATGTTAATACCCCCTCTAGATGTCTATAGACCATGTTAAGGAGACTACACCCTCTAGATGTCTATAGACCATGTTAAGGAGGGTAAGAATGGTATCATCAATTCCTCTGCTGGGCTGATAGGCAAACTGAAATGGGTCGAGAAGCTTCCGGGTGACGCTGAGAATATGACTTTTCATAAGTTTCTCAAGGCATTGCATTACTAAGGATGTCAAGGCGACAGGGCCGTAGTCACTCAGCACAGAGGGATTAGAGGCTTTAGGAATTGGTATAACTATTGAGTTTTTCCACAATACTGGAACGTGTTGCTGGTTGAGTGAGGATTGGAAAATGTCTGGATAAACACCAGCCAGTTGTTCAGCACAGTGCTTTAACACATGTCCACTCATTTTGTCTGGGCTTTTGTATGTGTCACATCCCCTGAACAACTGTAGAACATCAGACTGTTGAACAACAACTCTCTCAAACATTTGTAATGATGCTTACATTTGTTTCACCTCCGACACGAAGTTGTCTGATTCAAATCTTGAGAAGAAAACATTAATTTCATTAGCCATGTTCTGGCCCTCCTATCCCCCAAGGTCAGCACTGGGTTTTCCCCTGCCTATGTGGGGGGGCACTAGCCATGTTCTGGCCCTCATATCCCCCAAGGTCAGCACTGGGTTTTCCCCTGCCTATGTGGGGGGCACTATAGCCATGGATTTAATCCCTTGCCAGGCCACCCTTGCGTTTCCTGAGGAGAGGGTCCTCTCCACCCTTGCGTTTCCTGAGGAGAGGGTCCTCTCCACCCTTGCGTTTCCTGAGGAGGGTCCTCTCCACCCTTGCGTTTCGTGAGGAGACGCTCCTCTCCACCCTTGTGTTTCCTGAGGAGAGGGTCCTCTCCACCCTTGCGTTTCCTGAGGAGAGGCTCCTCTCCACCCAGGCTTTCCTGAGGAGAGGGTCCTCTCCACCCTTGCGTTTCCTGAGGAGAGGGTCCTCTCCACCCAGGCGTTTCCTGAGGAGAGGGTCCTCTCCACCCTTGTGTTTCCTGAGGAGACGGTCCTCTCCACCCTTGTGTTTCCTGAGGAGGGTCCTCTCCACCCTTGTGTTTCCTGAGGAGAGGGTCCTCTCCACCCTTGCGTTTCCTGAGGAGACGGTCCTCTCCACCCTTGCGTTTCCTGAGGAGAGGGTCCTCTCCACCCTTGTGTTTCCTGAGGAGAGGGTCCTCTCCACCCTTGCGTTTCCTGAGGAGAGGGTCCTCTCCACCCTTGCGTTTCCTGAGGAGAGGGTCCTCTCCACCCTTGTGTTTCCTGAGGAGAGGGTCCTCTCCACCCTTGCGTTTCCTGAGGAGAGGCTCCTCTCCACCCTTGCGTTTCGTGAGAAGAGGCTCCTCTCCACCCTTGCGTTTCCTGAGGAGAGGCTCCTCTCCACCCTTGCGTTTCCTGAGGAGAGGGTCCTCTCCACCCAGGCGTTTCCTGAGGAGAGGGTCTTCTCCACCCTTGCGTTTCCTGAGGAGAGGGTCCTCTCCACCCTTGCGTTTCCTGAGGAGAGGGTCCTCTCCACCCTTGCGTTTCCTGAGGAGAGGGTCCTCTCCACCCTTGCGTTTCCTGAGGAGAGGGTCCTCTCCACCCAGGTGTTTCCTGAGGAGAGGGTCCTCTCCACCCTTGCGTTTCCTGAGGAGAGGGTCCTCTCCACCCTTGCGTTTCCTGAGGAGAGGGTCCTCTCCACCCAGGTGTTTCCTGAGGAGAGGGTCCTCTCCACCCTTGCGTTTCCTGAGGAGAGGGTCCTCTCCACCCTTGCGTTTTCTCCTCTCCACCCTTGCGTTTCCTGAGGAGAGGGTCCTCTCCACCCAGGTGTTTCCTGAGGAGAGGGTCCTCTCCACCCTTGCGTTTCCTGAGGAGAGGGTCCTCTCCACCCTTGCGTTTCCTGAGGAGAGGGTCCTCTCCACCCTTGCGTTTCCTGAGGAGAGGGTCCTCTCCACCCTTGTGTTTCCTGAGGAGAGGGTCCTCTCCACCCTTGCGTTTCCTGAGGAGAGGGTCCTCTCCACCCTTGCGTTTCCTGAGGAGAGGGTCCTCTCCACCCTTGCGTTTCCTGAGGAGAGGGTCCTCTCCACCCTTGCGTTTCCTGAGGAGAGGGTCTTCTCCACCCTTGCGTTTCCTGAGGAGAGGGTCCTCTCCACCTTTGCGTTTCCTGAGGAGAGGGTCCTCTCCACCCAGGCGTTTCCTGAGGAGAGGGTCCTCTCCACCCTTGCGTTTCCTGAGGAGACGGTCCTCTCCACCCTTGCGTTTCCTGATGAGAGGGTCCTCTCCACCCTTGTGTTTCCTGAGGAGACGGTCCTCTCCACCCTTTGCTTGTTTGCCTCCTTGTCCGCCACTATCTGTCTTTTGATCTCACGTTGTACGTCTCTTAAAGCCTGTCTATCACCCCCAGTATAAACTGCCTTCTTCCTATCAAGTAGTGATTTTAGATGTTTTGATACCCAAGGCTTGTTGTTAGGGAAGATTTTACAGGTCTTAGTAGGCACAACTGACTCAACACAGAAGTTTACATTAGTCTGAAATAACATCTGTGAGTTCATCAAGATCAGAGCTGCTGTCCTCAAATACCTTCCACATAGTACAGTCAAAACACCCCTGAAGACCAGATACCTCCCACAGTCAAAACACCCCTGAAGACCAGATACCTCTCACAGTCAAAACACCCCTGGAGACCAAATACCTCCCACGTTGTACAGTCAAAACACCCCTGGAGACCAAATACCTCTCACATAGTACAGTCAAAACACCCCTGGAGACAAGTGATACTGTTGTCATTCCAGATCTGGACAGTTTTAACTGTGGGTTTCTTCCTCACCAGGAGCCGACAGTAGGTTGGCCTGAGGTAGACCACATTGTGGTCTGATGTCCCCAGGGGAGGTCTGGTGGTGGCAGAGAACACCTTTGGTATTGTCCCATAGCACAAATCAAGAGTCCTATTTTTCCTAGTGTGAAATTTCACATACTGATGGTATGTGCGCAAGACTTTGTGCAAGGTACAGTTGTTAAAATCCCCTAAAATAAATGTGGGTGCGTCGGGGGAGATGGACTCCAGTTTCTGTGAGAGATTATAAATAATCTCTGATGCCTTTAGCTTTAGGTTGAATGTACACAACGGTAACAAACAATTGGGGGAAATCACGGGGCAGATAGTAAGGTCGCAGTGAGACAGAAAACAGTTCAATGTCGGGGGTACAGAGTCTCTCTCTTACCAGGATTTACACCACTGGTCCCTGACGAGCAGGCAGACGCCCCCGCCGTGAAGTTTCCCTGTGACTGTCAGATCACCGTCCGCTCTGACCAGAGTGAAGCCAGCCGGCTCCACTTCTCTGTCCGGGACTCTGTCATCCAGCCAAGTCTCAGTAAATGCCAGTAAACAGGCCTCCCGATAATCGTGTTGGAAGCGCAGATTCGCTGACAACTCATCCGCTTTCCACCTCAGTGACTGGGCATTAATCAGCAAGGTGGTGGTTAAGGGAAGTATGTTCTTACATTTTTTAAGTCTTTGTCTGATTCCCCCGCGTTTTCCACGTTTGCATTTGGGTTTGTAATCCACTCGCAGACAATCAGGTATTAGATGGGCCATTGGGATATCCATGGCGTTCGTGTTTGAGTTGCATTGTAGTAAGAACTCCCTGCTGTATTGGATTCCACTGCCAGCAGTGTTTTCATAATTTAGTCCGTTCATAGTGGGTATGTACACGATCAACAAGATCAGTCCAACACCCCACCACTGCATGTTTGGCAGATTGTTTGTAAGCTAAGTGTACAAATTAAAAACATAAAATAATGCCACACCAAACGTCACACACACTGCATAATAACTGCGGCAGCTTTCCAATCTTTGGGGATCTCAGACGATACGAAAGAGAGGTTGAACAGGCTAGTAATAGGGGTTGCAACAATTTCGGCAGATCATTTTAGAAAGAGAGGGTCCAGATTGTCTAGCCCAGCTGATTTGTAGGGGTCCAGATTTTGCAGCTCTTTCAGAACATCAGCAATCTGGCTTTGGGTGAAGGAGAAATGGGGAGGCTTGGGCAAGTTGCTGTTGGTGGTGTTGACCGGGGTTGGGGTGGCCAGGTGGAAAGCATGGCCAGCCTTAGAAAAATGCTTATTGAAATTCTCAATTATCGTGGATTTATCGGTGGTGACAGTGCTTCCAAGCCTCAGTGCATTGGGCAGCTGGGAGGAGGTGCTCTTATTCTCCATGGACTTTACAGTGTCCCAGAATATTTTTGAGTTTGTGCTACAGGATGCACATTTCTGTTTGAAGAAGCTAGCCTTAGCTTTCCTAACTGCTTGTGTATATTGGTTCCTAACTTCCCTAAAAAGTTGTATATCACGGGGGCTTTTTGATGCTAATGCAGTACACCACAGGATGTTTTTGTGCTGGTCAAGGGCAGTCAGGTGTGGAGTGAACCAAGGGATATATCTGTTCCTGGTTCTCCATTTTTTGAACGGGGAATGCTTATTTAAGTATGTAGTATACAGTATGTTAGTATGGGTATTCGAGCACAGCTCTAGCGTCTTCCCCCTCTCCAACCCCTCCAACTCTCCTCTACCACTCCACCCTTCTACTGTAATCTGAACAGCAGAAAGTTGACTTCCTACTGCAGATTGGATCCAAACACCATGTGGTTCAGTCAGTCTCATATTGTCTTTCTTTCAGCTGCAGATTTCACTGTAAAAGCTTGTAAATGTGGTGTGTGTGGAAACGCTCTCTTCCTCAAAGGACCAGCCAAAGTCAATCCCGGCTGGGTAAATAGAAAAAGGAGGAAAGAGTAGTAGATTGGACTCGATTGACTTTGATTTGGAGTGGAATTCCACAAGCATGTACACAGCATACTACCAGGAAACCTGGTTTTCAAAACATCATGATGAAGACGTATCTGTGGACACTATATAATTAGGTAAACAGACTTCACACCTTATCGGTCACTGGGCTGACAAGCGGTAGTCGGCAAGCAGACAGAGAAAGTGATGTGTAGAATGTCCAGGTAGACAGTCCTATACCTACCTGATACCGTTACCTTGGCTGAGTGCCAAATGTCACCCTATTCAATATATAGTGCACTACTTTTGAACAGAGCTCTATGGTCGCCGGTCAAAAGCAGTGCACTATAAAATGAATAGGGTGCAATTTGGAACACAGAACTTACTACCTGACACAACACTTTCCACCGTCTCCAATTAGAGGAGGGGTAGAGGCAGAGAAGCTGTGTAATTTCTGTCCAGTTTTGTGAGTTGCTACCCATCACACAGGCCTGGGATTTCGCTGAGCGGGGACGAGGGAGAGTGTGAACAGCAGTTGAGGGAGTGTTTAACAGATGGTTGGGTAGAGAAGTCGGGTTAGGGAGCCGCGTAGAGCCGAAACAAGCCACGAGGGTAGTCAGAGTGTATAACAGATGGTTGGGTAGAGAAGTCGGGTTAGGGAGCCGCGTAGAGCCGAAACAAGCCACGAGGGTAGTCAGAGTGTTTAACAGATGGTTGGGTAGAGAAGTCGGGTTAGGGAGCCGCGTAGAGCCGAAACAAGCCACGAGGGTAGTCAGAGTGTACTGGGGCTGGTAGATGGATGTGTTGTCCACAAGGACCATGGGAGGAGGAAAAGAAGAGGTAGAAGGAGAGAAGGAACAGAACAGAGGAACTAGGGGAGCATAGGGACAAGGGGGTGTCTGGGACCAAAGGGAGAGAGGGATTTTGGGAACAGGGGAAGGTAACCCTCTTGGGTCCACTGTGGTGGAGGGGTGGTTTGGGCTGTTGGAAGGTAAGAATGGACTTGCAGCATGAGACAACACATTCCCAGACCAAAGAGAGAAACAGACAGGGAGACATTGACACTCCTGGATTGTGTAGCCAAATGAAACCCTGGATCCACTCTGGCTTCTAAAACCACAATGGAATGATGATGGCTGTGTTGAAAGGGCCTCTAAACCTCTAGTTTCATTTTTCAATGGATGATTTTGGACTGGATTACATAAATGGATTTCAGGCTGGATTTGAACGTCACATAAAAACACTATTTATTTGTTCCCTGAACAGTGTCATTGTTCAACCTGGCAGAGAGAGAGAAGCATATACCTCTTTTTGAAACAAGTGAATTAAATGTGTTTTTCTTTTTCATCTATAATTTGTTTTCCACGTGTAGTGCAGAAAAAACAAGTCAACTTTGAGAACACACTGATACCCAACCCTCCCCCATCACATTCACGTCTCCGGACGCCAACGACCGGTGTTGAACATTTATGGTTTCCTGAACATGCTTAATTAGCAGTTCTGGAAAACACAGAGCAGGGAACAGAGCATTGTATGCGTCTGTGCTTACACTTAACTGTAGTCTACTAAAGCTAAAGGGAAGAGGGAAAAAAGAGAAAGGGAAATCAAATCCGTCAGTAAATTAGACTGTTTCCTCTGTGCACTTTCCATTTGAATTGGAAATGATTTTTCCACGTTTTCTTTTCCTCCTTTGCTTTTCCCTGGTGGTTTTGCTCTGCTATCACATAGTGTTCAATGAGGCCCCCACCCCAAACCCTCACTGATGACATGCCCTTCTCTCTGTTACCGAGGAGGAGAGAGGAAAAACCTGTGTTCTCCAACATAAACAATGTCAACCCAGGAAAATTTACTCTTTTACAGCCATCCTTTCTTTGCCACAATTTAACTGAAGACGCGCCCTGTATTTCTGAGGGGATAATTTAGTATAGTAGGTCTATTGGTGCACTTGCTGGGTGCCAAATGTGTCCAGCGATAGATAGATTTCTTCATCTGTATGTACTTATGATCACCTTTGTCATACAAACTCTAATAGGGTGCCAATACTTATGGAGAATTGACAATCAGTGAGCGCTGGAAGGATGTAGGTAGATCATGAAAGTTCTGAGGAAAAGACAGAAGTAGGTTTTAGTCATCGAGATGGAAAGAGGTCTCATCTTTGTATCTGTGCCATTATGGCATCGGTGACAGCATGGACAGGACAACACACATTGAGGCTCCATTTTAATGTAGTCAATTTTCTTCTTTTGTGTTTGAAAAAAAAGTCTAACATGTTGACTACACCGGCCTCATTGTGTGCGCAGGCGGTGCAAAATATGTGTACACTTACCTTAAAATCCACATTAGAATAAGACTAAACAGAAAGAGATTCATAGAAACTAACTATACTTGACCATCTTACTGCTATTAGCCCATAGAAACACACTAAATAACAGACTCATACATGCATGTCTGTCCTATATCTGAGAGACATAAGAAATATCAGGAAGTTATTATAAAAACGTTTGACCCATATTTAACCCTTTTTTGGCACCAAACTAGCTCCATACACTGTATACTTCCATTCATTTTTTAAACGGGCACCGAACTACCTTCAGACTAGTCTTGTGAGGCCTTTCTATAGAGGGGTCACAGTGTGTAGTATGAGATTTCTGTGTTTTACACTATAGCCATTACCATATATATCATTGAATATTATCTGCTGTTGGCTTGTGTGGATGTATATATGTGTTATGCAACATAGCTGACTTGAAACATTGTTAACAGTTTCAAGGCCATGGGCCTTTCTCATGATGGAAAAGTAGCATGAAGACAGGAACTGTTCAATGAGTTGGGAGGGGGGCACATTCAGAGCGGGGTGTTGCGAGAACAAGCGGTCTTTTGTTAGATAACAGGAGCCAGGTGCGAGATAACGGTATGAGTGCATGGATGTTCTTCACAGCAACACTTACATCTATCAACAGAAGCGCCAAGAGGCGGGGACCCCCCTGAGCGCCTGCAATAGGCTGAGCAAGTTTAAACCACGCCCAGTCTCTACTGTGATAGGCCAACAGACGGGTTGGAACTGTCTATCACAGTATAAAGAATACTGTTTACATACATCTTGTCAGTTCCCTGTTCTGCCCTGCGTGGTATTACAGTGAGCCCGTATATACGAAAGTTGCATTTGCCATTTATTACTTAGCTAATAAAAAATACATAGTATACAATCGGTGACTCGTTGTCATATTTATCCTGATACCAGATTCGAATTGACGCAACTCTAACAGCCTGTTTGGAAGCTACAGACAGAAGTGAGGGTCTCATCTGTCAAATTCGTTTCTAGGCCAAACCCTTTCGTGCGAAGACCAATTTACGGGATGGTCTCCTGGTCTGACAAACACCGCTGTAGCTCAGCAACCTTCCACCGCAAATGTGGAAGGCCGACATTGGAGGATGTGGTGGATTGAGACACAGCCCATGCAAAAATATAATAAAATTTAGCTTAAACAGACAGATTTTCCTGGGGATTTAGATTTTCACGCGGGCATCGACTCTAGGCGTTTAAAATATGAAGGCTAAAAAGCAAGAATGAATGCACTAACTGTAAGTCGCTCTTGATGAGAGCATCTGCTAAATTACTAAAATGTTAAATATAAATGTTTTATATAATTACGGTACTGTAGTTGATGCAAACTAGCACTCGTTAAAAATAACCTCTGATCTCCATCTTGCTAGCTACTATTTAGTATTTTATTCAAGCGGATAAAGTAGTGAAGTAGGGAGTAACCTAGTTCCTCTATGCCAAAAGAGTCCAGCATTGAAACCAGACCCTAGTCACTGTGTAGCCTAGGCTCGGGTTTTCGAGACTAAGTAGCCAGAACGTAATGAAATGGGAATCTTAACACAGGTGCACATACAAAATATCTGAATTAATGCCAGATGGGTTGAATAAAGTGCAATGTAATGGTACGATTTTATCACTATGTTAGCCAAAATAGGACAGGCTTTTCATGCATCACTAACAAAAGTGATGTACCTGCCACAATTCAAACTAAATGACTTTATTGAGAAAAGAGCCAGAGTTATAGTTAGGCTGTGAAGTAGTTGGATAACTCTACAATATCCCTGGACACGCTTTGTTTCCCAGTGATGAATTGTGGGTGGAGAAGAGGAACGGAGAGGTGTAGTAGCTGTGGTAGAAGCTGCATGACCGAGACTGAGAACAGAAACCGACTTTGACCTGACTTTCATCTTTGAAGCTGATCCTTTGTCTAGCGTAAAGTCTGTGTGGAGCTGAGCTGGCCTTGGAACAGAGAGAACCTTTATGCTTGCTAACTAAAATTCCCCTCCTTCAAAATCCCTGTTTAATTTCACGAGAGGCTTGAGAGAAATGTTTGAAAGGGCAAGCATGTTCTTCCTAAATCTCTGGTGAAACTGTTAGCGTGGTAGTAATTAATGCTGTGTACTTGTATTTCTGTGTAAAGGTCAGCTAATCCCTATCGTCTAACACGATTAATAACCCTTCTGGAATTAAAAAACACAGCATAGACCAGCATATATTTCAAGATGGTTTATGATGCTTCGTGCTGGTCTTTGCTAGTCAGATGCTGGTCAAGCTGGTCTGACCAGCATTGTCTAACTGGTTCTGCTGGCTGACCGTCATGGTCTAGCTGGCAGACCGGCATTTGCTGTGTTTTGGACCCTGGTGATCAGCACAAGCTAAAGAAAAACCAGCAGCAAGTCACATTATGTTGGCTTGCAAAATTATGTTTAAGTCCTATTCGAATCCAGCCAATCGATTCCCACAATGTGCATTCAAAATGACTGTCGGGGTAAGAAAGATGAATGAATAAGACTATCTAAACCATCTAATCTGGAACAACCATTTCAGTAAATGGGTGCAATAAATCCAACTAGCAGATTGTATTAGAATGTTATTTATCTTTGTGTAGTATACGAAATGTATTGATTAATTATTCAATGAATGTACATGTAAAAGCACAGATATTGAAACAAACAATTCTAAAAATAAAACCGCAATAACGCATGCTGGGAAATATGATAATGATGGGCTAGATTTTGCAGACCAGCAAAATTCTGATTACTTGAGAGTCAACCTCACTTGGGATTTGAACTCACAACCTCTCGGTTGCAAAGCTAATTTCCTGCTACACCACAGGATCTCTCGGTATGATAAGACTTGTTAAAAGATTTGCCCAAATAGACATTCTGTTATTTGTCACTATGGGGGAACCCTTTTGGGTGCCACGTAGAACCCTTTGATTTGTCCCTGTAGAGCAGCGTTTTCCAAACTCATTTCTCTGGACCCCAAGGGGTGCACGTTTTGGGTTTTCCCCTAACACTACACAGCTGATTAATCATCACGCTTTGATCATTTTAGTTGATTATCTGAATCAGCTGTGTAGTGTTAGGGCAAAACCCAAAACGTACACCCCTTGGGGAATCCCGCTGTATGGGAACCTGTTTGGGTTCCATTTAAAACCCTTTCATGAAGAACCCTCTGGTCAAGGTAGAACCAATGACAGGTTCTCCAGTTATACTTATAGAACACTTCTGACGTGCTTATGTACACACTATTAAAAATTACCTGTAATTTGACAGTACAAATACTGTCACGCCCTGGTCGAAGTATTTTGTGTTTCTTCATTTATTTGGTCAGGCCAGGGTGTGACATGGGTTTATTGTGGTGTGTTTTGTCTTGGGGTTTTGTGGGGTGTTGGGTGTGGCTTAGTGGGGTTATCTAGCAAAGTCTATGGCTGTCTGGAGTGGTTCTCAATCAGAGGCAGGTGTTTATCGTTGTCTCTGATTGGGAACCATATTTAGGCAGCCATATTCTTTGAGTTTGTCGTGGGTGATTGTCCTTAGTGTCGTTGTTCCTGTCTCTGTGTTAGTTTACACAAGTATAGGCTGTTTCGGTTTTCGTTACGTTTATTGTTTTGTAGTGTTTAATATAGATGTGTTTTACGTTTGTTCATTAAACATGGATCGCAATCTACACGCTGCATTTTGGTCCGACTCTCCTTCACCACATGAAAACCGTTACAAATACAGTATTTTTACAGTTGAATTAAGGTGTTATTGTTGTAATATTACTTATTTATCTAACTTTAACTTTGAAATGTAGGTGGGAGCAAGCAGGGGCACCTTAGCATATTTGAGGGCCAAGTCTAATATGTTGAATTTTATTCGTGTATGTTGACAAAAGTTGAGCATCTCATTTGTCTACTCCCAGTTCTACAATCTTCATAACAGCGTGCTGCACTGTTAAGCGATTGTGTATTTTCTAGTAACTTAAGAAGGCCCTGAAAAAGTCCGTCTGATTCCCATTTAAAATAGCTTTTTTAAGTTACTAAAATAGCACCCATAATATTTTTTGGGGGGATAAAAATGCTCAACATCTTTGAAAAAGTACTTTCTCTCATGGCTAAATACCAGGTAGTTTGAAAAGACAGGCTTAGTGGCTTATATTCATGAGCTTGCCTTGACTGACAGCTCTTTGAAACGCATATGTCAAGAAACTTGGATGCAGTTTTGCAATAATATCATATCAAGCAAATTTGGCGATACACAAATCAAGATTGAAATTGCATCAATGATGTAAAAAATGTTTTATACAACTCCCATTTGTCAAGTCTCTTGTGATGCACAACAGCACTGACGGATGTGTTTAAATGACAACTGTGTCATAGTTTTGAACTGGTGTACAAAACGGAAAGTAAGACGCAAAACCTAAACTTAAGACGGGGAAGCATAGAAATAGCGCACATTTTCACTAACGTACTGTCCGCTAGCTGCAAGCAGTTATTGTAAAATGCTGATCTCTGTCATGCTCACTGACCTGCTGGTGTGGCAGGAAGGTCTGTTTGCTGCCAACTGAGATATTGAGGCCAGGTGAGGCTGGGTCCCAAGTGTGCTTACCACAAAGAATGCTTAGTAGGTGTGACGGACAGTGAGCTACTGGCAGCTAGTAGTTAGGTTACGCTCCGAGGCGTGCGCTGAAATCGCTAAGCCATGTACTTGGAAGCAATGTGCCGATGCCTGTATCACTTTATCAGAAGCATGTGATCAATGATGTCCGAGGCTTCGTTTCGTCAAACAACCACCTGATTGGTTTAGTAGAAGACATGTTGGACGTCATCTATAATCATTTGGCTGCTTTAAAATCTTTTCACCAGCAAGCGCCACTAGTGTACAGTACACTTTGTTGATCAAATCCTTAATTAATGAACCTATTTGATACAATTGTCTTTAAAACGTCAATGCTTGGGCCTCCCGAGTGGCGCAGCAGTCTAAGGCACTGCATCAGAACAGCCCGGCTGTGACCGGGAGACCCATGAGACGGTGCACAATTGGCCCAGCGTCATCCGGGTTAGGGGAGGGTTTGGCTGGCCAGGATTTCCCCGTGGCTGACCGGGCGCCTGCAATCTGACTTCGGTTGTCAGTTGGATGGTGCTTCCTCTGCCACATTGGTTCAGCTGGCTTCTGGGTTAAGTGAGCAGTGTGTCAAGAAGCAGTGTGCCTGAGAAGGGCGGTGTTTCAGAGGACGCATGGCTCTCAACCTTTGCTTCTCCGGATTCCGTAAGGGAGTTGCAGCGATGAGACAAGACTGTAACTACCAATTGGGGAGAAAAAGGAAAAATAATGATGATAAAAGAAATAACAATGCTTCAGGAAGTGTCATTTCCCTATCGCTAGTTTTTTACAGTAACTTAATGACATCTGTTTGCCAGTTAAGCTGGCAGTGTCACGCCCTGACCATAGAGAGCTTTTATTCTCTATATTGGTTAGGTCAGGGTGTGATTTAAGGGTGGGTTATCTAGGTGAATAGTATTTCTATGTTGGCCTCGTATGGGCCCCAATCAGAGGCAGCTGTTTATCGTTGTCTCTGATTGGGGATCATATTTAGGTAGCCATTTTCCCATTGTGCTTTGTGGGATCTTGTCTATGGATAGTTGCCTGTGAGCATTACATTAGCGTTTCGTTTGTTCTTTCAAGTTTAAAGTAACTGAATTTTACAATAAGTTAATGACAGGTAGTTGTTAATTAAGTAACACAAAATTATTTCCAAGTAACTTCCAAACAATTAACTTCCATTAGGTTAATATGAAATGCACAGTAACCTTTTAACAATGCATCTCCTTAATATCACACATACTTATAAAAATAGCTACAGAGCCAAAAATATTCAAAATATTGATGAGAAATGTAACATTATACTATACTGAACAAATATATAAAATGCAACATGTAAAGTGTTGTTCCCATGTTTCATAAGCTGAAATAAAAGATCCCAGAAATTATCTGTACGCACAAAAATCTTCTTTCTCTAAAAAGTGGTACACACATTTGTTTACATCCCCATTTTTCCTTTGCCAAGATAATCCATCCACCTGACAGGTGTTGCATATCAAGAAGCTGATTGAACAGCATGATCAATTACACAGGTGCACCTTGTGCTGGCAACAATAAAAGGCCACTCTAAAATGTGCAGTTTTGTCACACAACGAAATACCACAGATGTAAAAAGCTTTGAGGGAGCGTGCAATTGGCATGCTGACTGCAGGAATGTCCAACAGAGCTGTTGCCAGATAATTGAATGTTAATTTCTCTACCATAAGCCGCCTCCAATGTCATTTTAGGGAATTTGGTAGTACGTCCAACCTGCCTCACAACCACAGACCATGTATAAATACACCAGCACAGGACCGCTTCTTCACCTGCGGGATCGTCTGAGACCTGGCACCTGGACAGCTGATGAAACTGAGGTGTATTTTTGTCTGTTATAAAGCCCTTTTGTGTGGAAAAACTCATTCTGATTGGCTGGGCCTGCCTCCCCATGGCTGTGCCCCTGCCCAATCATGTGAAATCCATAGATTAAGGCCTAATTCATTTATTTAAATCAACTGATTTCCTTGTATGAAAGTAACTAATTAAAATCATAGAAATTGTGGCATGTTGCATATATTTACGTTCGGTATAGATTATCAGTACATGTACCATCCTATGTGTAGGCCTTCCTCTGAAGGTACCTAATGTGTAACTTTGACCTTTTTGTACCCCAGGGAATTACACTGTTCCCTAACTGTACCCTACCAGGTGATGTGGAGAAGATCTGTATCTGCGCCACATACTCTCACTACTGTTGTCCTCCAGGGCTTGGTTCTAATCCCCCTCCTTTTCTCTCTATACACCAAGTCACTCGGCTCAGTCATATCCTCTCTCCTATCATTGCTATGTGGATGACACTCAACTTCTTTTCTCCTTCCCCCCTTCTGACTACCAGGTGGCGACACACGTCTCAGCTTGATGTTGGCCCACCACCTGTTCAAAGACCTCTCCATCATGGTTGACAACTCCATTGTCTCACCCCCAGAGTGCAAAGAACCTTGGCGTGACCCTGGAGAACACCCTGTAGTTCTCTACAGATATCAAAGCAGTGACTCGCTCCTGCATGTTCATACTCTACAACATCCGTAGAGTACGACCCTATCTCACACAGGAAGCGGCACAGGTCTTAATCCAGGCGATTGTCATCTCCCGTCTGTACTACTGCAACTCGATGTTGGCCGGGCTCCCTGCTTGTGCCATCAGACTCCTGCAATTTATCAGAATGCTGCAGCCCACTTGGTTTTCAACCTTCCCATGTTCTCCAATGTCATCCCGCTCCTCCGCACACTCCACTGGCTTCCAGTCGAAGCTCGCATCCACTACAACACCATGGTACTTGCCTACGAAGCAACAAGAGGAACTGCCTCTCCCTACCTTCAGGCTATGCTCAAACCCTACAACCCAACCCAAGCGCTCCGTTCTGCCACCTCTGGTCTCTTGGCTTCCTCCTCCAATTTTTATTTTTACATAACCTTCTTAAACAAATATTTGCACTTGATGACCCCCCCACCCTTTCTTGCTCTGACTTTGCTAATAACTACTTTGAGGAAAAGTGTACTTACTATGCCTGAGATATGTGGTTGTCTCACCTAGCTATCTTAAGATGATTGCACTAACTGTACGTCGCTCTGGAAAAGTGTGTCTGCTAAATGACTAAAATGTCAAATGCTAAATTGAATGTGGATATATGTTCTTGGTAATAAAGACCTGGAGGCACTGAAACATTCATGCATTTCCGCCCCAAATCTTGTATGTTCAAAACCCCAAAGCATTTATTTAACAAAAGTTACATTTCTGATTACAATTTTGGACAAGTAACTAGTAACTGTAACAGATTACATTTAGAAAGTAACCTACCCAACCCTGGGGCCTCATTTATAAACTGTGCGTATGTACATCTGCTAGTGGTTGCAAAATTGTATTTCAAAGCTGGCAAGTAAGCACTTTGAGCAAATCAGGGATATGGTGAAAAGAGTATTCATAAAAAAACTCAACATGAACAAGATGCAGCCATTTGCCATTACTGAGGAGAGAAAATCTGTTTTATTTCCTCACCTGTTCTGGCCGTGATAGGTTCATATTCCCAAAGGAGCCAAAGGCTACAACAAATTATAATCCGCATCCATCATGTAATTGAACCCAGTAGAACAGTTTAATTGCATCATTTCTTTTGTAGCCTGACTTAGACAATGTTTCAGAATTCACGAGAAGTCCATCATATTTAGGTTGGGGAAAAAGTTGATGCAAGACATTGCTGAATTGAAATGATCTGCTGACAGGTCCACAACAGTTTGCCATTGTTTTCTCTTTTGAAAACAGACACAGTCCTTTTCCAGATAAAGCATCAACTACTACTAAAGATTCAAACATCCTGCCAACACAGTAACTAGACTGGTAGATTTGGTAAAATATTTGACAGTATGGTTAGGCTACAGTATTGGTGTGCGATAGGAGCGTGACATCAAGAGCCTATCAAGGCAGAACATAGAAACCCAATAATCTGTTAATAAACTAAATATTACATTTACATTTACATTTAAGTCATTTAGCAGACGCTCTTATCCAGAGCGACTTACAAATTGGTGCTTTCACCTTATGACATCCAGTGGAACAGCCACTTTACAATAGTGCATCTAGGTCTTTTAAGGGGGGGGGGGGGGGGGGAGAAGGATTACTTTATCCTATCCTAGGTATTCCTTAAAGAGGTGGGGTTTCAGGTGTCTCCGGAAGGTGGTGATTGACTCCGCTGTCCTGGCGTCGTGAGGGAGTTTGTTCCACCATTGGGGGGCCAGAGCAGCGAACAGTTTTGACTGGGCTGAGCGGGAACTGTACTTCCTCAGTGGTAGGGAGGCGAGCAGGCCAGAGGTGGATGAACGCAGTGCCCTTGTTTGGGTGTAGGGCCTGATCAGAGCCTGGAGGTAGTGAGGTGCCGTTCCCCTCACAGCTCCGTAGGCAAGCACCATGGTCTTGTAGCAATTGGTATTTTGCATGCCATGGGTTAATGCCAATAGTTTCAAGTTTCAAGTTATAGGCAGCAAATAAAGGGTGTTATTGTCATGATAAAAGGTGAATGGAGGGTCTGATATATAACAGGAAACATGTGTATGTATGAAATGGCCCCAATTTACGCAAGGATCATAAATGCTATTTTACTCAAGGTTCATACATTAGTCCCCAGGTCCCTGAGCACTGCTGTTTTTATGTTGGTATTATTGACTTGATTCTGGGCAACCTTTTAGCAAAGTGCAGAAATTGGATTCTTGCCATTAAATCTGTGCCAATTGCAGTCATGCCCACAGACCTGGTGGCATAGCAGGAAATTCAGGTCATTAGCAACCAAGAGGTTGTGAGTTAAAATCCCAAGTGAGCTATACTGTAGTCTCACGTAACCAGCATTCAGCAGTATGGTGTCCTTTTACATCAACAACAACTTAATTGAGCTGAAAAATTCAGTAACTTGTTGTTTACCTTACTTTCAACTGCAACCAGTAGCCTGTAGTGTACCGTCAAATTACAGGAACGTTTTAACAGTGTAGTATTTTATGGCATAAAGGAACATGTGGAGAAGGAAAGGAAAGGATGGTTCTTCATAACCCTCACAGCAGTAAAGAATCCTTCCTGTTTTCACACATTTCACACTTACAAAGCATTTCACTCTTACAAAGATCCCTCAATAACCTTTTCTTTTTGTATTGTGGACCAGCACGTTCAAACCACACCCATCATTATCAAATTACCCAGCATGCTCTATTGCAGTTTGATTTTTTTTTTTTGTTTGTTTCAATATCTATGTTTTTGCATTTACATTGATTGATTACATCAAGTAATTAATTGATGTTATACTACACAAAGATTTAAAAGAACAATTCTAAACTAATCAAAATGGGTTAGTTGGATTTACTGCACCCATTACTGAAATGGCGGTTCCAGTTTAGATGTTTTAGTTAGTCTCTAAAATGTTATTTACTAACCTTTGCAGTCATTCTGAATGCAGATTGTGGGTGAATAGCAGTAGCAATTGTTGGATTTCCCAACTCAGGCTGGATTCCAGTAGGTATTAGACAACACATTACCAATCAGCATTATTTTACTTATTACTGATTTTGCAGGTGGAAAAAACAAAACAACGAAGGTTGGTTACCAGTGAAAAAAGCAACTAAGTAGACTCACTTTGGAGTTTGACTCTCAATATGCCTCAATGCGATTTAGTTGTATATTTTATTCTGCACAAATCATATATTATGAAGGTCATACCAAAGCCAAGTTACATTTCCCAGCATGCACTAATCAACACCTCACAGCACAATGCATCTCCCCTATTTGACCTAGATATTTTGTGTATGTATGGTATGTGTGCTGTTTTTAAATGTATCAAGTCCCACCCCAAGGGAGAGTTCACACCAACACTAACACTGCCACTCCCGCTCTTAAAGTGGAGTGGAACTATTTCACGTCTGCTAGCCTGCCTTCAAGTCTGCTAGCCCCTAGCCCGCCTTCAAGTCTGCTAGCCTGCCTTCAAGTCTGCTAGCCTGCCTTCAAGTCTGCTAGCCCGCCTTCAAGTCTGCTAGCCTGCCTTCAAGTCTGCTAGCCTGCCTTCACGTCTGCTAGCCTGCCTTCAAGTCTGCTAGCCTGCCTTCAAGTCTGCTAGCCTGCCTTCAAGTCTGCTAGCCCGCCTTCAAGTCTGCTAGCCTGCCTTCAAGTCTGCTAGCCCGCCTTCAAGTCTGCTAGCCCGCCTTCAAGTCTGCTAGCCCGCCGTACCGCTTTACCTTTCAGGTTGACTTCTCCTCCTCTTTCTAGCTCTATGCAAAACTGCCGTCAGGCTTGTTGCTACGTGAAGCCCAAGTGCGTACACTCTAGACTTCTAACGGCCAGCAAAGGAAAGCAGACATTTATCATTTAGAGAATAAATGCAACACTTTGTGTTCTACTGAAGATTAGCAACAACTGCTCAGAAAATTGCTACCAGTCTCCGAGGGGGTATACGTACTGCAGCTACAGGAGGGGGCCTGCTGCAGATGCTGCCTGGTTACCAAGACAACATCCAGGAAGAGAAAAGAGAGGGAGAGAAAAAGGAAAAAAATATAAAAACTTCAAACATAATCTTTGGCGAAATTATAACAATGAAACATTCATCATCATAGATGCATTTTAAACATGTCATGGAAAGTCGTTAATAATGTTTAAGTAGGTCACGATAATCAGATGCAACGCAGAAGAATAATAGCCCTTAACTCTGGCGTTATGGATCATAAATAGTTATTCAAATATATTTAAACACTTTTTAAGGAATTACTATTATGCGAACACTGCCAGTTAATATCTGTGGAATCCCTTTGCAAATGTCAGGCAGCAAGGCTGCTTGAGCTAACTGCTGAAATACTGTCTGACATTACATAGATCATTACCCTCAGGCTCAGTATGTTGCATGTCCTGTCCAGTGGCGACCCGTCATTCAGGGAAGGTGGGGCAGAGCCACCTGTTTTGAGCCCCACATTTTTTGCAAAAAATTAAATTATATTTTTTGTTGTATTTTTGGGGGGAGGGTGCTTGCCTGGTTCGCATGTTATTTTGGCATTAATGCGTGTCACATATCAATTTGCAAACAGAGTCAATTAAGCCGCATACAAACATGGTCTCTTTTTTAATTTTCTTGAGTAAGGGAGCTCCAAATGCAGGTGTTTCAGCCTAGCTCAGTGCTTTCTGTGTGGGTGGTGGTGGGGCAAGCCGGCAGAAAATATGTAGAGTTGCATCGTGATTGGCCCAGTGTTCTGTCACTCATGGGGACACTATGTCACCGCCAAGTCTATGGGGAGACTTAGAAAATTCTAGTCCCATGACTGCTGCCACAGAGTTACATTAGAAGTGCCCATCCAAGAAGTCTCAAGGTCATTGGCCACAGATAAAATTACGTCAAATCACGTTATATCTATTGTAGCTTTGATCGGACTGATCATGTCAACATCATACTTTCAAAATCTTAGCTAGCAGTCATCATCATGAATCAAGTTCATCTAATGGCAAATCCTTTTTAATCCTTGTCATATGAAGAGATATAATGAAGAGAAACTATAGATAAAACGTATCAGTGCTCATCGGCCATTGGACATAAACATTACATAACAAGTTGGCAATCGCAAATTCAACAATGAGTGGTTTGGAAGGAATCAGTGGCTAAATGTGAGTTTAAGACACCTGGGAACTCTGAGAAAACGGGCTACGACTGGGAAAATACGTTTTGATCTTTCATCAAACACGGAATTGTGAAATCTGGAACTCGGGCCTCTTCCTAGAGCTACAACCTGAAGATGACGTCATCATGATTAGACTTTTTCCCCCCCCAGAGTTCCCAGTTGTCTTACAAGCATCATAAATCCAAAGAATGACAGACTTTGGTGACAAAATTTGCCGCCGCGTCACCTTCCTGTTCAAGTGAGCACAGCAATACAAGGTGAGTCCAAAAATTGTATTGTATGCTGCTGCACCAATGATGTAATATGCCAGGGAGATATGTATATTGCAGCTAAGTAATACTAAGTGCATGTTGTGTAATAAGCTCTTAGTAGTCCATGTGCCTCACCCTAATAATGTTCTGAACAAATAGTTACATTGAGTACATCCGTCCTATTTCGCTAAATGTATTTATATAGCCTTTCGTACATCAGCTGATATCTCAAAGTGCTGTACAGAAATCCAGCCTAAAACCCCAAACAGCAAGCAATGCAGGTGTAGAAGCACGGTGGCTAGGAAAAACACCCTAGAAAGGCCAAAACCTAGGAAGAAACCTAGAGAGGAACCAGGCTGAGGGGTGGCCAGTCCTCTTCTGGCTGTGCCGGGTGGAGATTATAACAGAACATGGCCAAGATGTTCAAATGTTCATAAATGACAAACATGGTCAAATAATAATAATCACAGTTGAAACTGGAGCAGCAGCATGGCCAGGTGGACTGGGGACAGTAAGGAGTCATCATGCCAGGTAGTCCTGAGGCATGGTCCTCAGAGAGAAAGAGAGAATTAGAGAGAGCATACTTAAATTCACACAGGACACCGGATAAGACAGGAGAAGTATTCCAGATATAACAAACTGACCCTAGCCCCCCGACACATTGGGGGGGGGGACAACCCAGACAGGAAGATCACGTCAGTGACTCAACCCACTCAAGTGACGCATCCCTCCTAGGGATGGCATGAAAGAGCACCAATAAGCCAGTGACTCAGCCCCTGTAATAGGGCTAGAGGCAGAGAATCCCAGTGGAAAGAGGGGAACCGGCCAGGCAGAGACAGCAAGTTGCTCCAGAGCCTTTCCGTTCACCTTCACACTCCTGGGCCAGACTACACTCAATCATATGACCCACTGAAGAGATGAGTCTTCAGTAAAGACTTAAAGGTTGAGACTGAGTTTGCGTCTCTCACATGGGTAGGCAGACCATTCCATAAAAATGGAGCTCTATCGGAGAAAGCCCTGCCTCCAGCTGTTTGCTTAGAAATTCTAGGGACAATTAGGAGGCCTGCGTCTTGTGACCGTGGCGTACGTGTAGGTATGTACGGCAGAACCAAATTAGAGAGATGGGTAGGAGCAAGCCCATGTAATGCTTTGTAGATTAGCAGTAAAACCTTGAAATCAGCCCTTGCCTTGACAGGAAGCCAGTGTAGGGAGGCTAGCACTGGAGTAATATGATCAGATTTTTTGGTTCTAGTCAGGATTCTAGCATCCGTATTTAGCACTAACTGAAGTTTATTTAGTGCTTTATCCGAGTAGGCGGAAGTAGAGCATTGTAGTAGTTTAACCTAGAAGTAACAAAAGCATGGATGAATTTTTCTGCATAATTTCTGGACAGAGAGTTTCAGATTTTTGGAATGTTACGTAGCTGGAAAAAAGCTGTCCTTGGAACAGTCTTGATATGTTCGTCAAAAGAGAGATCAGGGTCCAGAGTAACGCCGAGGTCATTCACAGTTTTATTTGAGACGACTGTACAACCATTAAGATTAATTGTCAGATTCAACAGAAGATCTCTTTGTTTCTTGGGACCTAGAACTAGCATCTCTGTTTTGTCCGAGTTTAAAAGTAGAAGGTTTGCAGCCATCCACTTCCTTATGTCTGAAACACATGCTTCTAGCGATGTCACGACTTCCGCCGAAGTTGGCTCCCCTGCCTGTTCGGGCGGTGCTCGGCGGTCGTCGTCACCGTCCTACTAGCCACTACCGATCCCTTTTTCACTTGTCTGTTGGTTTTGTCTTATTAGTTTCACCTGTGTATTTTAGTTTAATTAGCGTCCTTATATATAGTAGGTTGTCCCGCCCTTGTTTTGTGCGGGATTGTTTTTGTTACTCTGTTGTATGGTGGTTTTCGTGTGTGTATTCTCCGGACTATTTTGGTCCTGTGTTTGGGCTGGTCAATTGTATGCGCCCTGTGTGTTGGCGTGACCTTTTTTGTGCACCGGAGAATAAATTGACAATCTACTGAACCCTGCTCTCTGCGCCTGATTCCACCCACCACTCCTAGTAAATCGTGACAAGCGAGGGCAATTTTGGGGCTTCACCATGGGGCTTCACCACCATTTCATTGAAATGATCAGCTGTGTGTCATCCGCATAGCAGTGAAAGTTAACATTATGTTTTCGAATGACATCCCCAAGAGGTAAAATATATATAACATAGTGGTCCTAAAACGGAACCTTGAGGAACACCAACATTTACAATTGATTTGTCAGAGGACAAACCATTCACAGAGACAAACTGATATCTTTCCGACAGATAAGATCTAAACCAGGCCAGAACTTGTCCGTGTAGACCAATTTGGGTTTCCAATCTCTCCAAAAGAATGTGGTGATCGACTGTATCAAAAGCAGCACTAAGGTCTAGGAGCACGAGGACAGATGCAAAGCCTCGGTCTGATGCCATTAAAAGGTAATTTACCACCTTCACAAGTGCAGTCTCAGTGCTATGATGGGGTCTAAAACCAGACTGCAGCATTTCGTATACATTGTTTGTCTTCAGGAAGGCATTGAGTTGCTGTGCAACAGCCATTTCTAAAAATTTTGAGAGAAATGGAAGATTCGATATAGGCCGATAGTTTTTAAAATATCTTCTGGGTCACGGTTTGGCGTTTTCAAGAGAGGCTTTATTACTGCCATTTTTAGTGAGTTTGGTACACATCCGGGGGATGGAGAGCTGTTTATTATGTTCAACATAGGAGGGCCAAGCACAGGAAGCAGCTCTTTCAGTAGTTTGGTTGGAATAGGGTCCAGTATGCAGCTTGAAGTTTTAGAGGCCATGATTATTTTCATCATTGTGAAGGGGCAGATATAGTACTAAAAGACTTGAGCGTCTCTCTTGATGCTAAGTCCTGGCAGAGTTGTGCAGACTCAGGGCAACTGAGCTTTGAAGGAATACGCAGATTTAAAGAGGAGTCCGTAATTTGCTTTCTAATAATCATGATCTTTTCCTCAAAGAAGTTCATGAATTTATTACTGCTGAAGTGAAAGCCATCCTCTCTTGGGGGATGTTGCTTTTTAGTTAGCTTTGCGACAGTATCAAAAATAAATTTCGGATTGTTCTTATTTTCCTCAATTAAGTTAGAAAAATAGGATGATCAAGCAGCAGTAAGTGTCAGGACCCGGTTATGAACTCAGGTCTCCGATAGGAGAAACAGTCACTCAGCAAACTGAGCCACTAATAGTTGGCAGAACACAGAAGATGAGGCAGACAAAGCAGTACTTGAGATGGTGTTTTAATAAAGTAAAAAGGAAAGTTCTTCAGGCAAAAATACAGTATAAATCCACAACGTCAAAAGTAATTCCAAGAGAAAAAGGTAATCCTCCAAGTCCACAAATCCAGCAAGGAAAAAGCCTCAAAAGAAAATCAAAAATAAATGAATGAAAGCAAAAACAGAGTACCACAAGAGAGTCCAACTGGCGTAACAAATGTTCACAGTATCGCTGGGTAGTAACATTCAAACACAGAGCAAAGAACTGAGGAAAACTAAGGGTTTAAATACATTCAAGGGAAACGAGGCACAGGTGCAAATAATAACTGGAAACAAGGGAAAACAAAAGGGTCAAAAAAGCACAATGGGGGCATCTAGTGGCGAAAACCAGAACAATCCTGGCCAAATCCTGACAGTAAGGGCTCTTCGATACTGCACGGTACTGTCTTTCCAAGCTAGTCGGAAGACTTCCAGTTTGGTGTGGCGCCATTTCCGTTCCAATTTTCTGGAAGGTTGCTTCAGAGCTCGGGTATTTTCTGTATACCAGGGAGCTAGTTTCTTATGAGAAATGTTTTTAGTTTTTAGGGGTGCAACTGAGAGGAGATAGCTGTTGTTGTTGTCTTCAGAGTGTTACATTGGGTCTGCCTGTGACATGCTTTATGATTCACTAGAGGAATGAGTTTGTACATCTCAATTGTTAGTAGAAACTACATTTGTTTAAGCAAGTCAGCCATATCAGATATGTTTTTTTAAAAGGCAGTAAATGAGGCTGAATGTTAAGTGGTAAGGTGTTGGGACAGCTTTATGTAGGCCCTAACAGTTTTTGGGCACCATTTGGCAGCATTATAGTGCAAGTAATGTATTGTTTAGTGTTATGTTGTGTTGTGTAGTGGGTTTGCTGGCATGCATCCCACATAATTTTTTTTGCCCCACCAATATTTACATGCTAAAATCGCCACCGATCCTATCTTATGTCCTATAGTGTCACTTTAAAGATGCCTAATAACGGTTTTGTATGATTTCAGCTAGTATTTTGGAAATAGTCTAGAGTCAAAACGGTTCCCTGAGAATTGTGTACTACATCATCCATGTAGTACACAATGTCATGTTGTGTCCTGCAAAATTAGTATGATGTTGTAATTCATATGATAGGTTACGAATCATTCCAAATTTGTTGAGATTAAGATCCCGTTTCAATCGCGTTACGTTTTTTGACCGTGGGTAGAGTCCGGCACCTTTACTCCACTGTCTGTCACCCCAACTATAAGCCCCCTTGGTTACTGTGCCCGTTAAGGCAGCGGTCCTGGCTGCGTTGCTGGTGTCAGCGACATGGGCTAAAATAGGAAATAACGTCCCTCTGCTTCCCTGTGGCCCGGCTGGCCAGTGAGTCATGGCTCTGCCACCTGTCCTGTTGGTTGGAACACAGGTTAAAGAGTCAGACTATCCCTAACACAACACCACACAGAACCACCATCACCTCATGTGCCATTAAACTATTTTTAAAAGTCACCATTGGCCTCATGGTGAAATCCCTGAGCGGTTCTTCCTCTCCGGAAACTGAGTTAAGAAGGAAGCTTGTATCTTTGTAGTGACTGTATGCATTGATACACCAGCCGAAGTGTAATTCATATTTTCACCATGCTCAAAGGGATATTACATTTTTTAAACCTATCTAGCAATTCACTGCTCGACTGAGGGACCTTACAGATAATTGTATTTGTGGGCTACAGAAATGAGGTAGTCTTTCAAAATATCATGGTACACACTATTGCACACAGAGTTATTGCCTGACTTGATAAGCACTTTTTTTTAATCCTAAACTTAAATAAGTTTGCAATAAGAGGGGTTGAATACTTGACTCATGACAGATTTGTATTTTTTAAATGAATTCGTCAAATGTTAAACAATTCCACTTCGACATTATGGGGTATTGTGTGTTGGCCAGTGACAAAATCTAAATGGAACCAATCTTAAATTCAGGCTGTAATAAAAAGTGGAAAAAGTCAAGGTGTGTGAATACTTTCCGGGGGCAAAACCCAACACAGTCTAGAAAGAGTGAAAGAATGGGTAGAGAGAGGGAGAGATTCTGGATCTGCTTCCAAACCCTGACACAGTCTAGAAAGAGTGAAAGAATGGGTAGAGAGAGGGAGAGATTCTGGATCTGCTCCCAAACCCTGACACAGTCTAGAAAGAGTGAAAGAATGGGTAGAGAGAGGGAGAGATTCTGGATCTGCTTCCAAACCCTGACACAGTCTAGAAAGAGTGAAAGAGTGGGTAGAGAGAGGGAGAGATTCTGGATCTGCTCCAGTGAAGACTGGCTTGACAGAAACCCAAACAATAGGCTGGTCAAGCAGGACATGGTTAGGCCAGTAATACCAGGGTTGTAACGTACAATAAACACATGTCTTATGAAGGATGATATGGACCCATAGTGAGGCCAGTGCATCACAAGAAAATAGCATTAGAATATAAATACTTTAATTGCTTCTCATTATGAGCTTTCCATGAGACCATCACACAAAATAACTAACAGCTGGCATAGCATGAGAGTAATCTGAACTGATCCACACAAAAAGATGGCACACACACAGTACAGTACGCACGCACACAAAAACTGTAAACAGACATATTCCAACTACAAAAACAGTCACACACAGAGACAAACTAGATTTCTCAAGGGGGATACTGCATGTTCATCCAGACCGTAATCGTGCAACAAGATCTGTGAGCAATTTCAAACAGAGTAGCCTGTGGCATTATAGAACAGTCCAAAACACATCCAGCCCATTAGTCATTATGTTTGCCCCACATCCGCCTGAGGAGTCTATCAGTGGGGTTTACACTCATTTTGTTGAGAGCCATCATGGGAACCAATTTGGAGGAATGCACCTAAAAGAAACATGGTTATTTACTGAGCTGATGCAAATTGTATGGCTTGTCAGGACGTCCATGCAATGAATCACTGGAAAACATGGCACAGAGTCCCTTTGGATGGAAACTTCCCAGTGTGTAGTTAGTGCTTACTGTAGAGGAGTTTCAGCTGTAAATAACCATGCCGTCATGCCAGAGAGAGGTGGTCTGTTGTCGCTCTGGTCCCCTCTAATTCTGCTCCAGATATCTACAGCATAGCGACAGCTAGCGACTTGATCCCTCCTCTTTCGCAATGCTATATCTGTCTGTCTGTGCTGCACCCTTGTCCCCTTGTACCAAGAAACATAGAACCAAAATAATGGATGACAGAGAGACAAAGGAAAACAAAGAGTCAGGGTGAATTCTACTGAAACATTACTTCCCATACACTCTTAAAGGTTAACGAGCCTCAAAGAACCGTATGGTGTTCAGAAGATTACCACCATCTGCCGAGCGGCACCGTGGTCTAAGGCACTGCATCACAGTGCTAGCTGTGCCACTAGAGATCCTGGTTTGAGTCCAGGCTCTGTCGCAGCCGGTCGAGACCGGGAGAGCCATGGGCAGTGCACAACAGGGTCATCCGGGTTAGGGGAGGATTTGGCCGGCGGGGATGTTCCTGTCCCATCGTGCACTAGCGACTCCTGTGGCGGGCCGGGCGCAATGCACGCTGACACGGTCGCCAGGTGTACGGTGTTTCCTCTAACACGTTGGTGCGGCTGGCTTCCGGGTTACGCGGGCGTTGTGTCAAGAAGCAGTGTGGCTGGGTTGTGTTTCGGAGGATGCACGCCTCTCGACCGTCGCCTCTCCAGAGTCCGTACGGGAGTTGCAGCAAATAGGACAAGACTAACTATCAATTGGAAACCACGAAATTGGGGGGAAAAAGGGATACAAAGATTGCCACTGTAGGTCAAAAAGGTTCCTTGAGGAACCACTCTAAAAAGTTATTAGTGGAACCCTTGTTAAGGTTCAAACAGGAATTTTTTCGTGATGGGAGGGGTTCAATTTTGAACCTTTTTTAAAATGTGTTGTAGTGGCGGAAGTCGAGCAAAAGATTGGAGACGTGGCGTATTGGCTTTCAGATAGTTATATTTGGCCACCTGAAAAAAAGTATATATATTGTATATATATACAATAAAAAGTATATATATTGTATATATATACAATAAAAAGTATATATATTGTGAGTTGCTACAATGGAGGGTCTGTAAAAACATGAGGGAGAGGGTATAGCCTTTTGACCTTTTATTCAATAGATTTTTTCTCTTTGGTCTTTGTAGGCTTCAGACAGTGTAATAGGTAACAGATAATGGTTGAACAAAGGTACAAACAGAAACAAGACAATGATAGCTGCATTTGCACATTAAAGGTACATGTATATACAGTGCATTCTAAAAGTATTCAGACCCCTACCCTATTTTGTTACGTTACAGCCTTATCCTAAAATAAAAAATAAATACCTTATTTACGTAAGTATTCAGACCCGTTGCTATGAGACTCGAAATTTTAGCTCAGGTGCATCCTCTTTCCATTGATCATCCTTGAGATGTTTCTACAACTTGATTAGAGTCCACCTATTGTAAATTCGTTGTATTGGACATGATTTGGAAAGGCACACATCTGTCTATATAAGGTCCCACAGTTGACAGTGCATGTCAGAGCAAAAACCGAGTCATGAGGTCGAAGGAATTGTCTGTAGAGCTCCGAGACAGGATTGTGTCGAGGCACAGATCTGAGGAAGGGTACCAAAAAATGTCTGCAGCATTGAAGGTAGATTGATTAGGGGGAAAACAATTTAATACATTTTAGAATAAGGCTGTAACGTAACAAAATGTGGAAAAAGTCAAGGGGTCTGAATATTTTCCAAATGCACTGTATAGCATTTTGTAATTAAACTCTTCAGATGATATAGCTAACTAGCAACCTAAGCCAACACCTAATAATTATCATCATGAACAAATGTCATTATCACCCAAATTAATTAAAACAGGAGGCTACAGTCGTGATTTAATTGCCTTGACAGCAAATGTTGTATTATTCAACATTGCTTTGAAAATAGTACTCATATAGGAATTGGTAATTGTTTGCAAGTTGTTAGCTATCCCATTAAGCCATTGCTGAAAACCACACATTTTCCTCTTCTTCTGAGTCTGTCAGCGCAACAAATCCAACATCGAAATGAATACAAAGTGCTCCACAGACACAAACAAAAGGTTTCTCCAGGAACCCTGTGCTACATCGAAACATTAAACGTTCCTCCAATAATTCTCAACTAACCAAAGATGCAAATATTAATTAATTGACTTGTATCAAATCCCTAGTTATTTTGTTGCTTTGACAAAAGTCATTTCTGAAGATGATTATTTATTTCATGTGAATAACTATTCATTTTAAGTTAAATAAAACCCTGTCACTCATTTTAAGGTCAACCATGTTACGTAAACTGAGCTCTCGTTTTAATACGATGAAACTATTCCTTCTCAAATATATTTTTCATAATAAATATTGAACATCTAATAGTCAAATCATAGTGTATAAGCTGGTTCTCCTCTTTTCTGGTGGAAAACTGAGCTGATCGAACATTACACGTCAACCCTGTTACCCATATATAGACAGGCTAGAAATGTTTTAGCAATAAAAAAATTTGTGAAGCTTGCATTCATTTGCCCCTCCCTGTTGCACACAACAAGCTTGCATTCATTTGCCCCTCCCTGTTGCACACAACAAGCTTGCATTCATTTGCCCCTCCCTGTTGCACACAACAAGCTTGCATTCATTTGCCCTCCTGTTGCACACAACAAGCTTGCATTCCTGTTGCACACAAGCTTGCATCATTTGCCCCTCCCTGTTGCACACAACAAGCTTGCATTCCCCTCCCTGTTGCACACAACAAGCTTGCATTCATTTGCCCCTCCCTGTTGCACACAACAAGCTTGCATTCATTTGCCCCTCCCTGTTGCACACAACAAGCTTGCATTCATTTGCCCCTCCCTGTTGCACACAACAAGCTTGCATTCATTTGCCCCTCCCTGTTGCACACAACAAGCTTGCATTCATTTGCCCCTCCCTTGCATTCATTTGCCCCTCCCTGTTGCACACAACAAGCTTGCATTCATTTGCCCCTCCCTGTTGCACAAGCTTGCATTCACAACAAGCTTGCATTCATTTGCCCCTCCCTGTTGCACACAACAAGCTTGCATTCATTTGCCCCTGCCCCTGTTGCACACAACAAGCTTGCATTCATTCATTTGCCCCTCCCTGTTGCACACAACAAGCTTGCATTCATTTGCCCCTCCCTGTTGCACACAACAAGCTTGCATTCATTTGCCCCTTGCCCCTCCCTGCATTCATTTGTTGCACACAACAAGCTTGCATTCATTTGCCCCTCCCTGTTGCACACAACAAGCTTGCATTCATTTGCCCCTCCCTGTTGCACACAACAAGCTTGCATTCATTTGCCCCTCCCTGTTGCACACAACAAGCTTGCATTCATTTGCCCCTCCCTGTTGCACACAACAAGCTTGCATTCATTTGCCCCCCCTCCCTGTTGCACAAGCTTGCATTCATTTGCCCCTCCCTGTTGCACACAACAAGCTTGCATTCACACAACAAGCTTGCATTCATTTGCCCCTCCCTGTTGCACACAACAAGCTTGCATTCATTTGCCCCTCCCTGTTGCACACAACAAGCTTGCATTCATTTGCCCCTCCCTGTTGCACACAACAAGCTTGCATTCATTTGCCCATTTGCCCCTCCCTGTTGCACACAACAAGCTTGCATTCCCTGTTGCACACAACAAGCTTGCATTCATTTGCCCCTCCCTGTTGCACACAACAAGCTTGCATTCATTTGCCCCTCCCTGTTGCACACAACAAGCTTGCATTCATTTGCCCCTCCCTGTTGCACACAACAAGCTTGCATTCCCCCTGTCACATTGCTGATTTAAGACTAATTTGTCAACCTTCTTACTTTATTTGGCACTTTATTGGGCACTTACTACAGTATTTTCTTTAGATGGGAAAATATGTTTTTTATTAAGTTGAATGTGCTCATTATGACAGAATGTTACATTTATGTTCCACCTAATTGGTGGAACGACCCAGCTGACACTGATTTTTTTATCATGGGTTTTGTCACCCAAGTCCTCCGTCTCCTCTTCATTTAATGAGGGCTTCGGTGACAAACCCATGTTGTTGAATCATGGAATGTAGGTGGAATCTAATACACCAGCTCCAACCCCTGCCCACCCCTCCACCAACCCTGTCAACCCTGTTCTATGGCTGGTGAGAGATGTCTGTAGGTCTGCATGGGCGTATCCAGCTCTTATTCTTCCCGTAACACAGGCGTTTCAAAATGGCTTCCTGTAACCAAAGGCCAGAGGGTCATCCAGCAAGACGCTTCACTGCACTGTAACACTGTGAATACTGTGACCAGACATAAAGTGATGACCTGGTTTACATCATTTTGTCTTGCATGTTTGTAACAGATTGACATACACTGAAAAAAAGTATAAACTCAACATGTAAAGTGTTGGTCCCATGTTTCATCAGCTGAAATAGTACTCCAGAAATGTTCCATATGCACAAAAAAGCTTATTTCTCTCAAATTGTGTGCACAAATGTGTCTACATCCCCGTTAGTGAGCATTTCTCCTTTGCCAAGACAATCAATCCACATGACAGGTGTGGCATATCAAGAAGTTGATTAAATGGCATGATCATTACACAGGTGCACCTTGTGCCGGGGACAATAAAAGGCCACTGTTGTTTTGTTGCACAACACAATGCCACAGGTGTCTCAAGTTTTGAGGGAGTATGCAATTGGCATGCTGACTGCAGGAATGTCCACCAGAGCTGTTGCCAGAGAATTGAATGTTAATTTCTCTACCATAAGGTGCCTCCAACATTGTTTTAGAGAATTTGGCAGTACGTCCAACCGGCCTCACAACCGTAGACGTTGTGTGGGTGAGCGGTTTGCTTATGTCAACATTGTGAACAGAGTTCCCAATTTAGGTGGTGGGGTTATGGTATGGGCAGGCATAAGCTACGGACAACGAACACAATTGCATTTTATCAATGCCAATTTGAATGGACGGAGATACAGTGATGAGATCCTGAGGCCCATTGTTGTGCCATTCATCCGCCGCCATCACTTTATGTTTCAGCATGATAATGCATGGCCCCATGTCGCAAAGATCTGTACAAAATTCCTGGAAGCTGAAAATGTCCCAGTTTTTCCATGGCCTGCATACT
Source organism: Oncorhynchus nerka (assembly GCF_034236695.1). Taxonomy (NCBI): domain Eukaryota; kingdom Metazoa; phylum Chordata; class Actinopteri; order Salmoniformes; family Salmonidae; genus Oncorhynchus; species Oncorhynchus nerka. Next base: position 48,686,388 of record NC_088412.1, on the reverse strand, counting down.
CACCAGACATGTCACCCATTAAGCATGTTTGGGATGCTCTGGATCAATGTGTACTACAGTGTTCCAGCTCCCGCCAATATCCAGGAACTCCGCACAGCCATTGAAGAGGAGTGTTACAACATTCCACAGGCCACAATCAACAGCCTGATCAACTCTATGCGAAGGAGATGTGTCACTCTGCATGAGGCAAATGGCGGACACACCAGATACTGATTGGTTTTCTGTTCCACGCCCCTACTTTTTTTAAAGGTATCTGTTACCAACAGATTCATATGTGTATTCTCAGTCTTGTGAAATCTGTAGATTAAGTCCCAATGAATTTATTTAAATTGAATGATTTCCTTATTTGAACTGTAGCTGTTGTGCATTTATATTTTTGTTCAGTATAGATAGACATGTTAATTTGTGAGCAAAGCTTGACCCCTAACCCCTACAGCAGGGGTAGGCAACCCTGTTCCTGGAGTGCCGCAGGTACTGCAGGATTTTGTTCCAACTAGGCACCACACCTGACCAACTGAGCTAATTGATCAGTTCAGTGATTGCCTAAATTCAACACACCTGGTCTTCCAGCTCGGTTAAATCAAAAACATGAAGTGTCTGCGGCACCTACCTCATGCCATACACCAAACTCCCCAGTATCTCCCAGCAACTCTGCAGTATCTTTCATCTGTCAGTATATGGGTTTACAGTGTGTCAGTAAGGGCAGTAAACTGTCCAGTGACAAACAGGGTCATCTGGAAGACATTTTCCCATTAGACAAAGGACAGACCACCTGATGTTGCTAACAACAATGCCTGTGTAACTGGCCATCGTTAACACTCCTATAAGTACATGCTATGATGTGTTACATAGGTTGCATTAGGAAACAGTGTACATAGTCTCACTGTGCTGCCAAGTGTCCATATCCATGCGCTCTGCGATTAGCTGCATTCTTATGGTAACAACCTTCCACACTCTTAGAAAAAAGGGTTCCAAAAGGGTTCTTTGCAGAGGGATAGGGTACTACAAATAACCGTTTTGATCAGAAGAACCCTTTTTGGAAGACAAGGGTTCTACTTACAACCTTTAACATTCTAAGAACTGTTTTTGGAAGAAGGGTCCTTGATGATTCTATGGAAGGCAAGAAGGGTTCTACATAGAACCAGACATAATATGTCCTAGCATGCTCTATTGCAAGGAGAGTTTTAGGATTGTCTGTTTTTTTTTCTCACTCACTCACTCAATCACTCACTCACTCACTCACTCACTCACTCACTCACTCACTCACTCACTCAATGGTTAGGAGCAGTGGGTGGTGCCCTTGAACAAGGCAGTTAACCCCCAAGAACTGCTCCCTGGGCACTGATGATTTCAATGAAGGTAGCCCACAGCAACCTCAGGGGTTGGGTTAAATGTGGAAGACACATTTTGTTTGAATGCATTCAGCTGTGCAACTGACTAAGTATCCCTTTTCTTTTCTCTGTTTCTTTCTCTCTCCCTTCCTCCAACTCAATCATTTCACTGTAAATAATGTTACCACCTGGTCCGGTGGCTGACCCCTGCTCAGAGATTGCCTCACTGTTGAAACCTGCTGGTTTGATTCATGAATTTATCTGGAAAGAATCTATAGGCTGGTTCACTGAGCACAACTAATGAGTCAGAAAATCCGATTTTCCAAAGTTATTTCAGTGTTGGCGTAGAGTCCAGGCGATCATTAGTGGTTGTCAGGGAGAGGAGTGAAGAAAGAGGGAGTTAGAGAGGGAGGGGGAAGCAGGGATCACCAACAGACCGTGTCCTCTCCTGAGACTGTGTTTGCCCTTGCCTCTCACACAGGTGCACTGTACATCAGCCCCTCCCTCCACCTCCATCCACACCTGAGGTGTGAAATGAACCCCCCCCACACTCCTAGTCACTTTGGTGAACAATACTCCTGTGAGGAGTAGCCTTGACCGAGACCTGAAGACTTGCTCTAGCTCCACAAGTTAATATCCACTGCAACAAAGTGTTATTTTAACACCAGCACAGTAGGACTACAAAGTGTACATTTTGTACTTTCAGAGTTAAATATTAAACACTTTCAAAAGTGTTATTTTAACACCAGTACAGTGGGACATATGTTCACTGACAATGTTGTACATTTGACACTTTCAGGTTAAATGAACACTGTTGATCATGCTGTACACAGACACACCATGGGACATATGGAAGGGAGAAGCAGGCTGGCAGTCCTTGGGGTTGGAAGGGATCTATTATAGGAACACTAAGGTCAAAAACGTACAATCACTCGCAGTAATTCAAGTATCAGAATAAGATATCTATCTTATTCTGCCTCCCCATCTCTCCCCCACTCATCTTTTCCCATTAAATGCACCATATTGATATAAGCATTACTTGGTTGACACTCTTCTTTTCCCATTGAATGCAATGTATTGACATAAGGGTCAACCCTGCACTCTTAGAATTAGCAGTGACTCGAAGGACCACTGGAGATCTTCAAGGAACCATTGTTAGTCAATGGTTCATATTTGCACCTATGGTTAGTTGAGGTGTTCTTGGAGGGACCTTTAACCTTTTACTGCAGTGGCTAAATCAGGGTCACACAGTGTGTTTCTTGGTAGTCTTAAACCAATCTACTTTGAAACAAAAGTATACACCTCACACACATTGTTATGGGCTTAAAGAAAAAAAAAAGACACCTGTCCCATGTCAGATATATAATTGCAATGTATTCAATTTTGACTTTCTATCCCAATATTATACTTGATATACATCACAGAAGACTGAAATATAACAAAACCGTTTGACATAGAAACACCAGATTTTCAGCTTGTTTTTTGAAATAATGTTTATTAACTATGAAGTTATGAAAAATATGAATAACCTTCCACCCATGAGGCCACTAGGTCATTTGACAGCAGGAAAGGGCTACTGGTTCAATGTAGGGTTCCTCTGGAGTGGAGGTGTGGCTTAGTAGGGGCGTGGCTTTAAGATATATTTACTGGGGGGAAGCTGTTAAAGCAAATGTCATTCCTGCTCATTGTATTGTCATCATCTGTTCTGTTGTATTGTCATCACATGTTAAGGTTGATCACTGACAGTTTTGTAGCTTCAATGAGGCTAACAGGCGTTTGAGGTCTTCAAGAGCCTATGCAAATCCAACATTTATAAAAGTTACCACTGTATTACCACGTGATCAGCAATGATAATATTATTACTGTTACATTAGAATATGTAATATCCACAAATATTCAAGGAATTTGCCATGTACAAACTTAACATGGTGAACAAGAAGGACATTTATGGTAACGCATGACCAAAAATAACTTGTGGCTTAGCCACGCCTCCAATCTGATTGGCTGCCACCTCTATAATATGTTATTAAATGTCCCGAACAGTCATTCTGATTCCCAGGTAAAATAGCCTTTTGAGACCTAAAGTCTTACTTGGCATGGCTCTACCTAATTTCCACTTCTACTTTTGGGCTGCCAACTTCCGTGTAATTCTGTACTGGATCTGTGCAGATACCCCAGATGTTATTCCAGCATGGTTGAAGATAGAGTATTCCTCATGTATACCATCCTCACTGGCTGCTTTGGCACATTCACCTATTCACTCTGCTACTTAAGGTTATACCAAAAACATTATAGTAAAAAACGCTCTCAAGATCTGGAATCAGTTTAGACGTCGCTTTGGTTTGCAAACCTATTCATTAAGGGCCCCTCTACTTGGAAATCACGTTTTCCATCCATCCCTAGTAGATGGAGCCTTCTCCATTTGGTTCAATCTTGGCATCAAATCATTCACTGATTTGCAAATTGACGGCATGTTGGCATCGTTCCAACAACTCTCAGCTAAATGCCACCCTGCGAATAGTCATTTCTTTAGATATTTACAAGCTTTGTCCGTGACATAACATCTCAATTCCCTACTCTTCCTGTGGGCCCTTCACTGACACATTTTGTTACACAATCCCCAACTGTAAAAGGTTTCTTATATTTCTTATAGCTATGATAAAATGTACTATTTTCACAATTCTTCATTCACAGCTATTAACACTTTATGGGACAGTATCTAGGGGATGAGTTTCCTGATTTGAAAATAAAACTTGAAAATAAAAGAGAGCCGCACACGAGGAGCTCAGATGCAATAATGTAATTACCAACGTTTCGACAGTTGTCTTCATCTAATATATAATCACAAACACTGCGGGATGACTCGTTTTAAAAAGACACAGGTGTCTGTAATCATGGCCAAGAGTGGCCTAATATCATTGGTTAATTATCAAATATTAAAATGGCATACAAAGAACAGCATACAAACAACAAATGAATAAGTTCATTTTCGACTACACAAGCTTACAAACAATTACAATGGCAAAGTCACAATAAAACAAGAGGCTGCCTGGGATCTTTAACGTAAAGACCTCTTCTAGTTCCATATTTCCCATGGATCTTTAACTTCTCTTCCTCATTTTGTGTGGATTAATGATGTCTTAAACTTTAGTAAATTTGAGAAGATAAAATAATACGCTATGGGGTTCTGACAAATTCTACACTGCAATTTCCCTCTGCTCTACAGTAAACTGCCTACCTAAGATTTGTATTTAATTTATCTACGTTTGTGAGTGTTTAATATAACCCTGACTTATAATTTTCTATTTATTTTGATTCCTAGCCATGTTTGTTTGTGCACTTTGTTGTTTCTACAGTATGTTCTGTTATGAAAGTAATACTTAAGTATTTTATATTTGTGTATGGGCATTCAGTTGAAGTCGGAAGTTTACATACACCTTAGCCAAATGCATTTAAACTCAGTTTTTCACAATTCCAGACATTTAATCCCAGTAAAAATTCCCTGTTTTAGGTCAGTTAGGATCACCACTTTATTTTAAGAATGTGAAATGTCAGAATAATAGAAGAGAGAATGATTTATTTCATCTTTTATTTCTTTCATCACATTCTCAGTGGCTCAGAAGTTTACATATATTCAATTAGTATTTGGTAGCATTCTACTTAGCTAAGAACAGCTGTTGTGCGATCTCTAATATTAAGGAAGTCTTGAGGTTCTACTCACCTGAGTTAGAATACCTCATGACAAACTGTAGACCGTACTATTTACCAAGAGTTTTCATCTATATTTTTCATAGCTATCTATTTACCACCACAAACCGATGCTGGCACTAAGACCACACTCAACGAGCTGTATAAGGCCATAAGCGAACAAGAATATGCTCATCCAGAGGCGACGCTCCTAGTGGCCAGTGATTTTAATGCAGGAAAATTGAAGTACGCCTTACCTCATTTCTACCAGCATATCAACTGTGCAACTAGAGGAAAAAAACTCTAGATCATCTTTACTCCAAACACAGAGATGCCTGCAAAGCTCTCCTTTGCCCTCAATTTGGCAAATCTAACCGTAACTCTATGCTCCTGATTCCTGCTTACAAACAAAAACTCAAACAGGAAGCACCAGTGGACTACGCAGGTGCTACAGATGCCAAGCTACAGGACTGTTTCGCCAGCACAGACTGGAATATGTTCCATGACTCATCTGATGGCACGAGGAGTTTACCACATCAGTCTCCGGCTTCATTAATAAGTGCATCGATGACGTCATCACCCGCAGTGACTGTACGTACATATCCCAACCAGAAACCATGGATTACAGGCAACATCTGTACTGAGCTAAAGGCTAGAGCTGCTGCTTTCGAGAAGTCTCAATCCAACATATCCGCTGATGTCTCACTTCTGCATCTGCAGTGAAAGGTGACAGAGCTAGAGCGGTGTTTGTCAGACCATGAGACAATCCCGGAAATTGGTGTTCTTACAAAATCATCTGTAATGTCCAAACGGTTTGGCCTATTAACTATTATGACCCCTCTACGTAAAGGTGAGACTCTCACAAACAGGTACATATCAGTTGTTTCGGACATCTACAGGCCTGAAAAGACTAGTTTGAATGTCCCCTGGTACCAGTTGAAAAGATTAATCGAAGTATGTATGGAGACAAGAGCAAAAAGAGTAAAAAGAAGGGGTTAAATACATGTTAAAAAATGTATGGTTTCCTGATCTTTCTTATGTCTCTCAGATATAGGACAGAGACTTCAGAACAAACTTCCTTTAGATTTTTTCGGGGGGGGACTATCTGTTGTTCCATTGTAACGAATCTGTTATTCAATGCGTTTTTATGGGCTAATAGCAGTAAGGACAAATTTAAAATGTTCATCAAATATTTTTTAAATATATTTGTTCATACTTCAAGGGGTCTTAAGATTCTAAATATGATCCTTGATGTGACCTATTCCATAGAGCTTAGTAGAACCCCACCCTGGGCTTATACTGTTAAGGGTTTTAAACAGGATAACGTTCACAAGGCCACAGGGCCAGACGGACTACCAGGACATGTACTCAGAGTATGCGCTGACCAGCTGGCAAGTGTCTTCACTGACATTTTCAACCTCTCCCTGACCCAGTCTGTAATACCCATGTTTCAAGCAGACCACCATGATCCCCGTGCCCAAGAATACCAAGGTAACATATCTAAATGACTATCACCAGGTAGCACTCACATCTATAGCCATGACAGCATTATCCCAGACACCCTGGACCCACTCCAATTCGTGTACTGCTCCAACAGATCTACAGATGACGCAATCTGTATTGCACTCCACACTGCGCTTTCCCACTCGGACAAAAGGAACACCAAGGTGTGAAAGCTGTTCATTGACTACAGCGCAGTATCATAGTCGCCTCCAAGCTCATCACTAAGCTAAGGACCCTGGGACTGAACACCTCCCTCTGCAATTGGATACCGGAGCTCCGAGGCATGAATCAAAATTGCTAAGCCTTTTACTTAGCATCACTTTATTAGAAGCATGTGGTCAATGACGTCTAAATATTAGTTTTCTCGAACAACTTCTTTTGGCAGAAGACAAAAAGGCTACCCTGAGAACGCACTATGGAGTGTGTGATAACATCTTTCATAATTTGGCTGTTCTAAATGATTTGGACCAGCAGGTGCCACTAGTGTACCCTGTGTTGAGCAAAGCCTTGAGCAATGAACCTATTTTTGACACTTTTGACTGGAAAAGCTCAATGCTTCCGGAAGCTTAGTTTCCCCATCACTACACCCATGATTGCGTGGCCACGCAGAACTCCAACACCATCATTAAGTTTGCAGACATGACAGTGGTAGGCCTGATCACAGATGATGATGAGACAGCCTATAGGGAGGTGGTCAGAGACCTGGTAATGTGGTGCCAGGACAGCAACCTCTCCCTCCATGTCAGCAGGACAAAGGAGCTGATCGGTGACTACAGGAAATGGAAGACCGAGCACGCCCCCATTCACATCAACAGGGCTGAAATGGAGTGGGTCGACAGCTTCAAGTTCCTCGGTGTTCACATCACTACGGATCTATTGTGGTCCAAACACACCAGCATTGTTGTGAAGAGGGCACAACAATGCCTCTTCCCCCTCAGTAGGCTGGAAAAGATTTGGCATGGGCTCACAGAATCTCAAAAAGTTATACAGCTGCGCCATTAAGAGCATCTTGACTGATTGCATCACCGCTTGGTATGGCAAATGCTTGGTGTCCGACCGTAAGGTGCTACAGAGGGTAATGCGTATGGCCTAGTACATCACTGGGGCTGAACTCCCTGCCATCCAGGACCTCTATACCAGGCGGTGTCAGAGGAAGGCTCTACAAGCCACTCAAGTCATTCTCTCTGCTACCTCATGGCAAGCGGTACCAATGCACCAAGACTAGAACCAACAGGACCCTGAACAGCTTCTAAACCCAAACCTTTGTCATTTGACAAACCTGTTGGGGAATGCTTGGCGAGTTAGCTGCTTAGCCTAGCTACCATGAACGGCAATAACAGAAACACTTAACCGCTAAAACATATGGACTCCGGTAGAAATCTACGCTGTGGTGAGAAAAGACACATTTATCAAAGAAAGAAAGTGCCAATAGCATGGTTAATCTCATGACAGAGATAAGGAGCCTAGGTACAAAGTTGGGAAAAAATGGATGAAATGAAGCTGAAAACGAAACTGAAACTGAAAAAGGAATAAATAAAAAGTTGACAGCTTACGTGTATCTTTATAGAAAGACATCTGGGATAATCTATAATCGAATCTATATAATAATAATAAAAGCTTTGCTGACTCACCTGGAGAATAATAACATCACATAGCTCTTGAATTTGGACATAGAATAGAATCCCTAGAATCTGGGAAAATAGGTGCAGCCAAAACAATAAGTTCGACCCAGACGTGTCTATCATAGTGGCAGGACTGCCAGCCAATGAAAACATTAACCTAATCTCCAAAGTGAACCAGCTGATATCGGTAGGCCTAGGCTGCGAAACAGAGGTGATTGTAGTTGAGGAGATGAGGGAGAGAGGTAAAAGTCCCGGAGTCGTGAAGGTTGAGTGTCAGTCCGTGGAGGAGAAAGTGGCCCTGTTACGGGAACAAAACCCTGATCATGACAAAGTCTACCTTCGATCAGCCAAGTCCCACACCGATCACCTTATTGAGTTGAACGTCAAGACGCTGCTGAGAGAAATCCCAGGAGGAAAGGACTATTTCATCACAGGAAGCGGACATGTCATGAAACGAGACCAACCAGAGGGACAATGTGAACAAGGACATGGGGTGGACAGACCTATTACATACTGAGGGGCTTCCCATCCCCTACGAGATTTGTTTTCAATACAATCATTGGAATGTTAACGGATGGACTACCTTGACAGCAGTCGCACCATTGGAAGACATAGCTTGGACTGTAGCCTACAAAAGCATATTCCTGCTCTTTTCCCGCGATCCATCAAACAGATTTGGTGTGTCATCAAAGTGGTCTATGACTTGTGGTCAGACTCGGTCAGGTGGAACAAACTTAACAAACACCCTTTCTGAATTTAAAAGTAATCCTCGAAGTCGTCATCTAGCTTTTTCTAAAGTATCTGTAATCTGATTACAATATTTTTGCTGGTAACGTAACAGATTACAGTTGCCTTTTTTTTGTAATTCCTTACATGTAACAGTACACTTCCTGATCATTCTCTTATATTTATGATATTTTATGTTGGCCATGAACTTTCTCAACCAGGTATTATTGTGAATCACTTAGGGTCAAAGATACACACCCCGTATAGGCCTAAATGTAAGAAAATAAATGTGCCAAATGACTTTCTTATGTTCTGAAATAGCATGTAGAGCTCTGGGGGAACGCATCAAAACTCTGCAAAGATGTCAAGAAACAACATTTGATTTAGATGTGTGGTGTGAAACATTTTGTGACATCATATATTCTGAAATGGGAAAACAATTATGTGAGAAGAGAATACACCCACACAGCATGTGTTGATACAAGGCTGCGCATATTCAAACGGAGATATCAGAGAGGGCAGTTATTACACCTTGAGGAGATACAGACAAGAAATCCTTAACAGTTTTGGAGCCAAATAAACAAGTTAGGACCAAAACGGCATAAAAAAAAATGCCAGTGGAAGTCAGAGAAGAGCAGGTGGGGGGGGGGGGGGGGGGCTGAACTCTGATTTTACACAAGTACTTTGTTCTCAGGTAATGAAACTGTGGCATATTTCGAGAAGGAATTTTATGAAGACATATGTTCCCTGAAAACTAACCTGGAAACACAATGTTAGAACCCTCTTTTTATGTGTAAACCTTTCTTAATTGTGGAGCTGTCTGTGGAGCTGTCTGTGGAGCTGCCTGTGGAGCTGTCTGTGGAGCTGTCTGTGGAGCTGTCTGTGGAGCTGTCTGTGGAGCTGTCTGTGGAGCTGTCTGTGGAGCTGTCTGTGGCAGAAGTCAAGAAGGTGATTGACGCTGCAAAAAATGGGAAAGCATTTGGCATTGAAATAAAATCCCCTAAATGAATTGGTGTCCTATATGATTTGCTCCAAATTCGTTTTTTATCACTGTATACTGCCATCCACAAATGAACCGAGATTGTCACTGAACCACAGAGGCATAAGTTTATTAAGTGCGGTCTATAATTTATATTCATCCATCCTCAACAGTAGGCCACCTTTATGGAGGATCAAAACATTCTGGTAGAAGAACAAAATGGTTTTCGTAAATCCAGAGCCTGTATAGATCCTATCTTCTCGGTCTGCACAATAATCAGAAATAGATTAATTACTTGAGTGCGTGTTAATTAATATCGTACAGATTGGTTTCGCACAGCCTCTTGTGTAAAACAAGGGGTAGATGTGACAGTACCCGCTTCCGACGTGCGGCTCCAGCCACAGGACAACACCAGCCATGGGGACGGGCGAGGAGCAGCCTGGTCCAGACGGCGAAGGTGAAAATCTCAGATGATGTTGGGATCTAGAATGGAACTCAACACCGGACCATACCCTTCCCAATCCACCAGGTACTGGAGCCGACATCCATGATGTCGGGAGTCCAGGAGGGATCTGATAGGCGGGGCTTCTCTCAATGTCCAGGGGAGGCGTACGGGTGTCGTGGGGGACAGCATCAGCCAGGGGATCAGGAACCACCGGCCTGAGGAGGGAAACATGAAAGAGGTGAGATCCGGTGGTTAGTGGGAGCCGTGGTCTATATGTTGACCCTCCAGAGGACCTTGAAAGGCCCCACAAATAGGGGCTGAGCTTCCACCATGCTCCTTCTGGCGGTGGACTGTGTGCTGAAGCCTCACATGGGCGTGGTTCCAAACCTCCTCTGGGCACCTGAATCACTCGTCCACGGAGCCAGGGCTGGCTCATAACCCATAACACATTGGAAGGGAGTGAGCCAGGTGGAGAAGTGACGCAATGAATTCGGGGCATTATCGCCCAGGATAGGAATTGGGTCCACTTCCCCTGCTGTTCCTGGCAGTGGAACTTTCCCAGCTCCTGATTCATCCTCTCCACCTTCCTGTTAGACTGAGGCCACCAGTACTTCGAGGAGATGGATGAAATAGTGTGGGTAATACCTGGGTATCCAGCGGCGAGGGATGTGTGCGCCTAGGTCAACAGCCGATCCCTCACCTCTTTGGGGACATAGATGCACTCAGGAGGACAGGTAGCAGGTGCGGTTTCCCTCTCCAGAGCCTTGGGGATGTCTACATCTACATCCCAAAACATGGGGCCAATGTTTTGGGAGGACGGAATGGTGGGCTGGAGGGCAATCACAGGACTCTCAACTGATGTAGAACCACAAGGTAAGGAAAAACAGGTATTCCGACATCCGGGTGCCCAGGAAGGGAATGCTTTCTTGGTACAAGGGTCCCACAGTGAAGGTGAGTGGTGCTGTGATATGCATGATAGTGCCGGTTACCAACGGTCGTTTATCCAAGGCTTGGACAGGGAAAGGAGAGGACAGCGGGTACGTGGTGATGTTCAGGGAGGGAACGGGGCCTGGTCGATAAAATTCCCCTCAGAACCAGAGTCCACTTGAGCCGTAGAAACAACACCTGATGGGCAGCCAACCAGTGAAATGGAAACCAGGAAGGGTTTCTTGGAAAACGATGAAGAAGGAATACTAACGCCTACCCTGGGAGACGGATGATCACAGGGTCGTCCCTCTGCCCCAGTGGACACCGGGTTGGAATGCCTCGGACATCGCTGGAGCCAGTGCCCCTCCTGGCCGCAGCAGGGACACAGCTGTCTCCGGCGACGTCACTCTGCCGCAGAGAGGTGTGTGACCCCTATCTCAATAGGTTCAGACTCTGCCCCAGGACGGCCAAAGGAGGAGGGTGAGGGGCGATGCAGGCAACAGGGCTCCCAAGGAAGGTTGTCCAGGTGAATGGCCATCACGATGAGTGTGTACAAGGAAAGGTTGTCGTCCCGGTACGCCAAATCCATCTGGACCTCCTCACGCAGTCCTCTTCGGAATAGGGTGCGTAGCGCCGGCTCATTCCAGCCACTGCAGGCTGCACCAGTCCGCAAGGTCTTGGCACCCTGCCGGAGTTGAAGTAGTCGCTCACCTCCCTCTCTGCCCTGCGGTGGATGGTCGAAGACCGCCCTGAACAGAGCTATGAAACCCCATAGGAACCCAACTCCTCCTCTCCTCTCTCCCAGATGGCCGTAGCCTACCCCAACACCCGCCCGGTCAGCAGGGAAATGATCGTGGCAACCTTGGACCTCTTGGTGGTGGGCGCTCCTGTCTGATGGGTGAAATACAAGGAGCACTAGAGTAGGAAGCCATGGCATTTGGATGGAATCCTGTCATACTTGTCCGGGAGGGATAGTTGTGAATCGCTGACCTGGGCGGACTGCTGGGTAGGATGGGGGACTGGCCTGCTGGGACGACTTGTGGTAGAAGGCCCTCCACTATTTGAAGGACGTGGAGGACCTCATCGATAGCCTCACCCAGTTGAAGTCCAGGTGTGCATAATGATGGGGTGCCAGGTGTGCATAATAATAGATGCCAGGTGTGCTTAATGATGGGTTGCCAGGACCGGTGGTTAGTAGACCAGCGAAGTCGAGCAGGGGAGGGGGAGTAGGCATGCCACACTGAATTATCACAGTGAATTATTGTAATGTTTGTTCATGTGGCAATCTATCCCATAAGGGATGGGTTGCCAACTGGCGAGTTGAAACGAAAATAAAATTGTATTCATTCAGTTAGTTTGGTTAGCTACTTGGTTAACTAATGAATTGTCTGCATTGACCCCTTTTTGCACTTACTTTATTGACTCATCAGATAAGCTATCCTGTTGCCGAGTCACTTCATCTCTACTCATATGTACATATCTATCTCAATTACCTCGTACCCCTAGTCATCTAGCAATCGACTCGGTACTGGTAACCCTTGGTATCATTAGTCATAATGTCTCTATTATTACGTGTTTTACTTTTCTATTATATCTTTGATTTGATTTGAAAACTGATCCTATTCTGAGATGCTTTATGTATATGTGCCCTGATGGATCCCATCCCGGCCTCCAGCCACGAGTCCCAACAGGTAGCACAACACAGCACAGCACAACACATCACACAATGCCTCCAGTTTATGTAATAAGCTAAAGAATGCCAACTCTCTGGTTTTAAATCACGCAAAGTGTTGAGTGACCTGAGCAACATGGTGGTGGTGTTTGTGTGTGTGAGTGTGCTTGAATGTGCGCGTATGCGTGTGTGTGTGAATGTATCTGTGCTCATTTAGTGTGTGCCTGTGTGTGGTTGACAGAGAGCACGATAGAGAGAGGTAGAC